>NW_012130107.1:959089-1004897 GCF_000143395.1 Atta cephalotes | reverse complement strand
TACTANATATATATATATATATATATATTATATATATAATGGATATTATTGTACTATTTTTTTTTCAATATTGTTCTTATCTTATTTGTTGTCTCTTTGTATTTATCTATATAAGTAAAGACAGCAAATAAATATCTGGAAATATTTTAACATCGGGCAAAGCACATGTGAAATTTCGATTCTCAACATAACATATCACGAAATGGCGTTGGAAAAGAAGGAATGTCCTGCCTTTGTTCGGGCGTCATGTGGTCAGACAAAGAAACACGGTTACTTTGTGCTATTCACAATTTTTACATCATAAATCAAATTCTAATATTTATTTAGATTTACGTTTTATATAATCTTTGAAGTATATAATTATTTTTTCTATTAATATTAGAAAAAATAATAGAAATTATATATAAAGCTTCAAAAATACGATTCCTTTAATTTATATCTCGGACTTCATCATGTGAAATTATGTGTTTCATTTCAATATAATTATATCTGAAACATGAAATTTTGTAGTACACATTACGTTAAATTATGTTAAAGTACGTAAATTTAATTGTTTAATTGAAAGGTGTGTTTCGCGTTGACAAATTATTTAAAATTGTACGGTTTAACAATCCGTAATTTTTGATACATTTTTATGTGTTACATTAAGACGAATGTTACTGAATCGTCAGGCCCATTTTGTTGTTCAATAAATTATTTTGATACAAAGTCACAAAGTTTAACTTGAGTATCCTGTAGTTTGGTTCAACGTCAAAAACGTGAGACAGTTGTTTCTACAGCGCACCAATAAGGCCGAGGTCGACTCAATCGCGGCAGTTCTGCGCGATGTGATTGGTTATCGTGTGGCTACTCCATTACGTATATAAAGAACGCAGACGCCACCGAAATCAATCGACGCTCAGACTTTGTCAAGTCTACATCTACGCAGAGAGTTTTCGTTACAACTCAATCTCGACATGCCACCCAAAACCAGTGGTAAAGCGGTGAAGAAGGCGGGCAAGGCTCAGAAGAACATTAGCAAAACCGACAAGAAGAAGAAGCGCAAAAGGAAGGAGAGCTATGCTATCTACATTTATAAGGTGTTGAAACAAGTGCATCCCGATACCGGAATTTCCAGCAAAGCCATGAGCATCATGAACAGTTTCGTTAATGATGTGTTCGAGAGAATTGCCGCCGAGGCGTCAAGATTGGCGCACTATAACAAGAGATCAACGATCACGTCTCGTGAGATACAAACTGCAGTGAGGCTTCTTTTACCTGGAGAATTGGCTAAGCACGCAGTCAGTGAAGGAACTAAAGCAGTGACCAAGTACACTAGCTCCAAGTGAAGCAATTTAATACATATTGCATACGCATATCGGCCCTTTTCAGGGCCAACAAATCCTTAAAACATGGAAATCTCTTGTTTTGCTTTTTAATAATATATATTCATATCCTCGTCTTCAGTAATAAAACAAAAATATTAAAGCATAAATTATAGCAATTTTTATTTTTTGAATTTCATATTTTTGATATCGAAATTACTAAGTTCAAATACTTTAAAATAATCTGTGATGAATTCCATCGCTTACATAATTTATATTACACTGATTATTAACACATAGTAATTTAATCGATTGAATATTAAATAATATTCTAATGTTATTTAACTGAATATTCGTGTATTATTTCATTGTCTAAGTTTATTATATTATGTTTATTGTATTTAGACGTTATTTTAAAGCATTTTAATGTATATTAATTCGGTAGTGTGAGTGCCACTGAATTTATAAAATATATATATAAATTCTTATTATTATTCTGTTATTAATTTTTGTGACATTTCTTAAATAATAATCAAGATAAGCAATAAGAATTCAGTTGCGAACAATTCAGAGCTATTTTGTTGTGTAAATATTTAGAAATGATCTTTTGAACAGATCAACATTTAATGCAATAACGATCAGGATGTATATTTCTGTCAATTTTTAAATTACTTTTTAAAATCAAGATTTATTGAAATTTTTTAGTTTTATTCAAAGTTCGGTTTTATAATATGATCAAATGCTAGATAAAGAGATATTCATATCTCTAAATAAAAAATTGTATTTATAATTTGTTGTAAAAGTATATTTACGAAACCTTAATTGCTACATAATCCTTGCTCTCGTTTAACAATTATTACTTTATCATTTTAGAATTTAAAACGAGGAATATAAATAAAACGACAAGATAGTTTTAAAATTTTCTTTGCAAATTTCTATTTCTTAAAAGATAATAAAATTCGATGAAAAAATTATGCTAAACGTTTAGACGTTACAGATAGTTTAAATATCTATGTGCAGTACGTGCAGAAATGAAGATCGTAAAACGACTAGAGTAATATTAAAAATGAAGCAATATTAAAAATGGAGTAATATTAAAAATAAATATTTTAAAAAAATTATTTGCAATATGGCACTATGTTTAAAAGAAAGTATTCTATTTAAAATATTAATAAATCAATTTTGTTGAACATGAGAAAAATAATACAGAGAAACTATTTTCTAAATAGTTTTTAAAAATATCCAAATATTTTTTATAACTTCAAAAATATTCAAACATTTTATTTAAAATAGATTATATAATAATTGGTACATTTTTTATAGATAATATTCATGTTTATCTATTAAAATTTATTATAAATAGCTGCGTGCAATTACATTACTTTCTTGAGGTATAGACCTGTTTAATATGCGAACAAATGAATCTGGTAATTGAATTGTAAAGTCCCCTTTTTGATTAAAGTACTGAAGTAAATACATTCTATCTTATTGTTTTCCATTATTCTCGAGTTCTATTTTATATTCATGGAAGTCGTTTCGTAGAAATGTTCCTTCAATATAGAAATTGCAAATGAGAATCAACTTACTGAATATATACTTATAAAAATATCTAAAAATATATTCGAAAGTAAAATATAATGAAAAAAGATTCGCTTTGTTTTTAATTTATTTTAAATGTTTAATGAATATAAAAGATGAATGCAATACACATACTACAAAATTTGAAAAAATATACGAATGTCAAGTTAGCCTTCTTGAATAATACTTATCTTAATTTTAAATCTTAAGTTTCAAAAATTGCTACAATGAGAAATACAACGTTTGAAATTTTTGGTGGCCCTGAAAAGGGCCGATTGTATATAAATAAAAACTATGTTTAACCGCCGAAGCCGTATAAGGTTCTTCCTTGACGTTTCAGGGCGTAGACGACGTCCATGGCAGTCACAGTCTTTCTTTTTGCATGTTCGGTGTAGGTAACCGCGTCACGAATAACATTTTCTAAGAACACTTTCAGTACACCACGTGTTTCTTCATAAATCAATCCGGAAATACGTTTGACTCCGCCACGACGTGCCAAACGACGGATGGCCGGCTTGGTAATCCCCTGGATGTTATCACGGAGTACTTTACGATGTCTTTTTGCTCCTCCTTTTCCCAATCCTTTTCCTCCCTTACCGCGGCCAGTCATGATGATCTGTTTTTAATCGTCGTACGTACACCCTCAAAAGTGCCAAACGATTTTGGTGGCTCATCTTAAAAACCAGTCCATTTTATTCCCTGGCTGCTCTAACGCGCCCCACCCTGACGGCATCCACCAATAGGAGCGTTCTCCGTTCTACCTTGGTGGCTCCCCCCCACTCCTGAAGCAGTGACCAATCAAACGTGGCGTACTTTTCCGATACTGTATATAATACAGGAGCAGTGCGAGTAAACTCACAATCTGACTCACAATCTTGACGTAGAGTTCCGCTCTGTTAAATTCGATTCACAATTTTACGGTTACAATGGCACGTACCAAGCAGACCGCTCGCAAATCGACAGGAGGAAAAGCGCCTCGTAAACAGCTGGCCACGAAAGCTGCAAGGAAAAGTGCTCCGGCTACCGGTGGCGTGAAGAAACCCCATCGTTACAGGCCTGGCACTGTGGCCCTCCGTGAGATCCGTCGTTATCAGAAAAGTACGGAGTTATTAATCCGTAAATTGCCATTCCAAAGACTTGTTCGTGAGATTGCTCAGGACTTCAAGACGGATCTTCGCTTCCAGAGTTCTGCTGTAATGGCTCTTCAGGAAGCTAGCGAGGCATATCTTGTCGGTCTTTTCGAAGATACGAACTTGTGCGCTATTCATGCTAAGCGAGTTACCATCATGCCTAAAGATATCCAACTGGCACGTCGTATCCGTGGCGAGCGAGCTTAATTAGGCGCAATGAATTATAAAAAAAATTAATCGGCCCTTTTCAGGGCCAACAATTTTTCAAACGGATATTTCTTGTTTGCATGTATCTTATTTATATATATATTGCATATATATTATTTATTATTTAAATAGAATTATTTTGATACTTTTTTTTCCAATATATTTATTAAAGAAATTAGTGTTTA
This sequence comes from Atta cephalotes, assembly GCF_000143395.1. Lineage (NCBI taxonomy): Eukaryota > Metazoa > Arthropoda > Insecta > Hymenoptera > Formicidae > Atta > Atta cephalotes. The sequence goes on along the minus strand of NW_012130107.1, from coordinate 1,000,493 downwards.
AAAATATCTCTTTAAATTTCTCTATATTTATAACATACTTTGAAGTTTTCGAATATTTATTTCGTTTAATATTACAACGAATACGAACATGACAACAAAAATAAAATTTTATTGACATATAAAATTATTCTAATTTCAAGCAATATTTATATACAATTCATGGCTTGTAATTATGATACTAATAATTCAATTATTAATGAACGTAAAAATATTTTTAAAACAATTTATAAATCCGACAATGCATATGTCAAATATATAAATTTGGTAGATCTGAAATTTAAAATGCTTCATATTTTTTCGTGAAATATATATACATACAATATTTCATAAACATTTAACTTTTCTGAATTGCAACTTAAACAGCTTCTAATTACATTTACGTTGCTTTAATATCTTTCAATGAAAATATATGATATTCTTAAATATTTTTAAACGGACTTATCAAAAAAATTAACTCAATGAAGATTCAATTAGTAATTATCTTCAGCATTACAAGCCAAGGGAATTCGATACACTTTTTATCTTATCCTTATTCGTCTATCTTTTATGCTAGCTATTTTTTTATCCTTGTATATAATGTATCAATCTCGACGTGCATATTTTGTCATTATTTCTACCTTATTTACAATACACCTCTTAACCTCTATTTATCTGTCCCCTACCTTTTTTTATTAAAGATGTTCTTTAAAAATTGTGTGTATATATTAGGTGTGGGAAAAAGTTCGTTTTTCCCATTAGATGGCATTAAAAAAACGCCACTAACTTTTTCCTAATATATATATATTTTTTCTTTATTTCTATCGATTTATAATTTATTTGTACTTTATATCTTGTTAAATTCCTATCCCTTTCGTTGTTTATTATCAATATAATCTTCAATTTTCATTCATTTTTTCTTCAATGCCCTTTTCAATACTGCTTCAATTTCCTTGTACTTTTAATCCTTCGATTCGTCGCCATCCAAATAGATCACCACGATTCTCCTAATATAAATCTGTGAAATACTTCCTTTCTCCTTTGCTAATATTATTTTTTTGTACTTTGAATATTTTCTTCTTTTTCCTAATTCAGTTTCTGTTTCATTATTTCTTGTGCCTTTTTTTTTATTCTTTAAAATTAGTTTCCTCTGCTTATAATCTTGTCTTATATTCCTACTTTATTCACATTATTATGCATGTCTACTTCTTATGTCGCACAAACTCTTTAACATACATATTTTATCCTATCTTAACCTATTACATCTCGATTACCTCTATTCTCTTTTTACTTTCCTTCCTCTTAAATATTACTTTCTTATCTTTTTCTTCTTCTTGATTTATTAGCCTCGCAATTCAGCCAAATGGCTGAATTGGACTGCGATGGTCTTCGATGGATTGGGAAAAATGGAAAGATTCTGATTAGTTGATTCGCTTATGCACTATGCATTATGTGTTATATAAGAGTCTGTGTTATGGCCATAAGAATTAGGAAATGCAAATGCATAGTCAAAGCCGCGCAACGCTTTTCAAAAAAATAATCGAAGTGATGCAATGCCCGAAGCGAGACATCTGACCTGTTCGAGTGATCTCATGAAACTTTTATATTTAGATATCTTACTCGTGCATTCCTAGTTCCTACCTTTTTCGTGACCAAATTTTACATCTTTCTTCTTTTAATTTATTTGGCCTACATCGATGCTTTTTCACATCTTTATTCGGATAGAAAAATTTGAACATAATTAAACAAAAAGTTACATGATTGATTCCCAAGGTAGCGATCATATAATAACTTTCTCTGTAGAGCGGAAAAATAAACGTTTCTTGTATACATACATAGGTACATAAAAATGTTCACTTTTCACATTTCCATTGTAAAAAAAAGTTACACGATCGTTATCCGGAAACACAATTTCTAGTAATTTACTAAATGCAAGCAATCGAGCGAGAAAACATACATCGTGTGTGTGCTGCTGACTTTTGTAAGATTTTTTTCTTAGGCTTTTTTTCGGAATCTTTTATTTATCTTATGTTTTTGTATTGATTTACGTTATATTTATCGATTTGAATATGAAACGTTACCTAAAAGTTTTCTAAATATTGATTTGCCTATTATAATTTATAAACATTGATGAGATTTAAATAAAATTATAGAAAATACTGAATACAGCACGAAACAATTTTATAAGGAAGATTACTTAATTCTATACAACAATAAGAAAAATGCAAACTGTAACAAATAAAACTATATTGAAAAGACATTAAAAATTGTATTGACATTAAAATATACATTTAAATTAAATTTAACGTATTAATCAAATTAATTTAAACGTATTAATATATATATAATTTCAGAAGTCTCTAATTATCATCACGCAATTATTACAATTATCGGTATAACAAATCATGTTTATAAATTTGAATTTTAATTTTTCGTTAACTCATCTTATCGAAGCGTAATATGATGAATTCTAATATAAACATATTTAATGCTATTTTCATAATTTCTCTGTGTCTATATTGTAATAAAGGGTTGTTTAAGTCGAATTTGATATAATTTTATCAGTATTATTTGTATTCGAAAATTAAACTTAAAATATTGAAAATATTCTGAACTATGTAAATTTGTCTTAGTAAATTATGTAAAGGGTCTTGAGTTCTTAAATTAGTGGCATTTAATAAATTCTTTATAAGCGTTCTATATATTTTTATCATAATCGAGTCTTTTAAGACCATTACATACAAAATTCAAATGGAATTTTGCATTATTTTATTATCATGTACATCCTGTATTGACGTGACACGTCTGCAAACATTAAATTATCAAAAAATTAATCTAATAAGCCGTTTGCAGTTTAATTGATTTATTAATTGATATATTAATTGATATATTAATTAACTCTTTACATTTTTTTAATTATAAAAATTAAAAAGATATATGTATCTTTAAATTAAGATTAAAGTGATCTATATTAGTAGACACGAACATCAATCACATAAATTATTATCTTAATTAATCTAAATATTTTCTCTAAACCGTTATTTATACTTTATTCATTTGCATTTTATTTCAAATAATAGGAATAATAATAGAAATAAACGTGTTGAAAGTGTTTCAAATATCAACCGTCATATCAGCGTTCAGCCAATAGCAGCTTCGCTCGCACGCCATTGGTGAAACGTTACTGACACCATTGCCTATAAATACAGCTGGTTTTGAAGGTCTCCCTTAAAACGCGTTCTGCCGTCGTACGGTTCACACGGAAGCTGTTTACGCTTGATTAGGTCATCAAGATGTCTGGACGTGGCAAAGGAGGCAAAATTAAAGGCAAGGCGAAGAGTCGCTCCAATCGAGCTGGATTACAATTTCCCGTGGGCCGTATCCATCGATTATTGCGAAAGGGAAATTATGCCGAACGCGTAGGCGCTGGAGCACCGGTGTATTTGGCTGCCGTGATGGAATACCTTGCTGCCGAAGTGTTGGAGTTGGCTGGCAACGCAGCTCGCGATAACAAAAAGACAAGAATCATTCCGAGACACCTGCAGCTCGCCATCCGCAATGACGAGGAATTAAACAAGCTATTGTCTGGCGTAACCATCGCTCAAGGTGGTGTCTTGCCAAACATTCAAGCGGTGCTGTTGCCGAAGAAAACGGAAAAGAAAGCATAATCGTAAACTGATTATGTGAGACAACAACCTCTGGTTTGCAATCACAGCGAGTAACAAATGGTCCTTTTCAGGGCCCCAAAATATTCATACGATGATACAATCTCTTGTTCATGCTGCATGTACATTGTACAATTATCCGTATTTTTCATTTATATAGTAGTTGATAAAAATAGAGATCAATCGAACACTACAAAAGAATATACAAAAGAACACTTAACAGAACAGACGTTTTATTTCTGACAATAGTTTGTAAATATGTTAATGATCATATTCCAACTCAAGTCATTTGAAATATTTTATTATAACCTAAGAGAATATAAAAAGCAATTTATGTAATATAAGCTTATTTATTCAAAATATATAAATATCTTTAAATATATTTCCTTAATTTCCTCGAACTACTCTAGTGAACTACTCTGGTAAAAGTGTTCTAAATTATTCTAAATCTATATCTTATGAGTTCCATCTCCAAATTTATGACTTACATTTTCATCCTGTATGTAATATCTAAATATTATTATACATTGAGTACTTTCCATTTGATGACACAAATCGACACAAATGTCGTTCTATCTTTGTCATTTTCTCTGAATGTCAAGGATAGAATGACGCTTGTCATCAAATGAAAAGTACCTATTGTTACTTACATCTTGTACAAAAACTAATGTTCTTAAATTTTATTTTCATTAATTTTATTCAATCTATACATTCCTAGAACTATTCCAGTAAAAGTATTCTAAATATCCTTTAAACCCTTAATAGTTGATTCTTCTCAAAATTAATACTATTAGTTATATAATTATGATAAACATTTTATTTAATAATTATTTCTATTGTTATTTCTATTGTAGAATCAAATTAAGCTACAAAAATGTAGAAGATAATAAATATACTTTTCAAATTAGTATTTTACTGCACCTCCAAATTTATGACTTAAATTTTGTCATCTTTTGTACATAATATTTAAATATTATCTTATATCATTATTTACGTCTTGTGTAAAATTAGCGTCCCTAACTTTACAACTTTATTTCATCAGTTTTGATTTAATGTAAGTATAAAGCATACTTCATATTTTATATGAAATGCTAAATAAATGGAGGGAGTAATTTTAGATACATACATCACACACATATATATATATATATATATATTTGACAATTTTATATTATTATTTAGTATACAGTATTAGAATTTACAAATTTGTAAAAGATTATACAGTAATAGTCTACCTGGAATAAATTGTGTAAATTTTATTTCTTGATAAACATTCATAAAAGTTGAGCAATTAATTTATTTAATGATAGTACCATAAATAACATTTGCTTTTTGTCAGAAAAAAGTATCAAATAATTAGAAGTCACAAGGCTTTCTTCTTTTTCATGATAACATGTACATACATGTATACACTCTTCTTCATGTACATACATATAAAGTTGCTTTACATACGATTCAATATACTTTGAATTGAACGCAAATTTGTTATTTCCCTTTCGAGTTCTCCACCATTAGGTTTACTAAAGAGAGTTGTTAAACATTTCGAAATAACATCCTGACACTTTGTTATTATCTTTCTCCTGCAGTAAAGAAATTTTGAATTAGTATCAAGTTTACAACATTATGACTTTGATTAGCAATTAAAAATAAAAACATTTACTTATTTTTATTTAAATCAAATATATTTTGTGCGCTTTCTTCTTTTATGTTTTAAAATAAAATATTTAATATTGTTTAAAATATTTAAATTTAATTTTTAAAATCTGATTTTTATATTAGTTTATTTCTAATCTCTGCAATGTGAAGTATAAGGAATATAATCGAGATTATAAAAAATACGCACCTGACAAAATTGTTTGTTACAGTCATGTTTTTTATGAAATGATTTACCAAGTTCGCTGTTGATTCGATCAAGTGAAATTCGTTACCTTCATTTAACCAAATACGGGTATTTTTACCAATCATTCTAAAGACAGACAATTTGAGCATGAAACAAATACTTTGTAATTTTTTTCAGAATATGTGAAATTTTGCAATTAATATACTTACTTATCATAAATATCTAAAAGATCTTCCATTGCTATTCCTAATTCCAAGAAAGAAGTTATAATACTAGTATTAGTTACTTTATATTTACATGCCTTCATTTCCAATTGTTTTACTAAAAAATCTAAAACGAAAAAATTAAACAAAATTAAGAGAAATATTAACATAAAATTTTATTATCAATATAAAATCAAATAAATATAAAATATAATTACCAATTGGGAAACAATGCGGTGATCCAATATATTCTTGACCAAGTACTTTAATTTTGCACATTAAAATGGTTATTTTATCCTCATTCGATGGTTCCGTTGCATTTTCTAATTCTATGAACATTAAGCATTCATTAGAAAGTTGAGAAAACTATTGTTAAAATATTATAAATATGCGAACTGTATACCATTATCAATTATATTGGTCCAAATTCCTTTAATTAACATGTCATCTTGATGACCCGAGCAGTGAATAATAGCTAGTTTACATTCCCAAAGTTGTAAAGGCTCTGCATATTCTTCATATAACTGTAATTAATATTGTATATAATAATCTCAGGGAGAAATAAAATTTAAATGAAAAATAATACTTTTGTCAAAATTACAAACCTGTGTAATATCAAGTAATGAAGAATTTAATCTCAATTTTGCATCTGTAACTATCATCGAATCGAATAGGTTTTGCTGATTACTGATAATCTCAAGTATCTGTTAAACACATTTGAGAAAACAATTATTAATTAATATAATACATTAAATTTATTTAAATATTAGAATATGAATGGTACATAAAACTTTACAACTTACATTATTTTTTCTCTTTTTAAGATATTTTTCAATTATTGCATACATAAAAGAAAGATTTAAATCGTAAAGTTATAGATGTTCCACTTTGTAAAATAGAATTCATGATTAACAGTTTAAAATACATACTTGCTGTTGCATTCTAGCTACTTCTAATTTATCTTCTAATTCGCGTAAGAAAATTCCAAGGTAAGGAGCATATCCAGTTTGATCGCTTCGCATACATACAACCGCACGTGCTAAATATTCGACTCTTTTTGAGAGTGATATTTCTGCTCTATAAAAAAAATGAATATAAGTTTTTATATCTTTATCAAAAAATAATATATTACAAGCAATATATATATGCATACCCGACTTTGGTAGCCAAAGAATCTAAGATCTTTGCTGCAGCAGCATGATTCTTGTTTCTTTCATAAAACTGCCAAAGTAATTCAGGCGCATTGACACGATTGAGATAAGTTTCTAACGAAGGTACAGCAAAAGCAACTAATTCACCGTGAAGCCCTCTGTCTATCATCCAAGTATAAATTGAAGAATGAAGAGTCTCACATGGTGCATGTAGAGCATCATCTATGATCTCATGTAACTAAAAAAAGATATTAATATTATAATACATTTCAAATATATAAACAAATTTATATTACATACAATTTCTTTCGCCGGTATTACAACAACATTTGATGCTGTTTGTAAAGGAGGTCCTGGCTTGCTCGGTATAGTTGGCGTTAAAGGATTAGAGATGCTCTGATGATACAAATGATCTAACATTGCAGTAAATTCCTTATAAATCTCTGAACTGTAAATAATATAAAAATTTATTAAATTATTATTTATTGTTATCTATAAAGATATAATATCCTGTTGTTATATACCGTTTCGTAAAAGCAAGATTTCCTTCTTGATCCTCTATAGGTTCATTATTTTTATAATAATGTGAAGCAGCGTTGTTGGGATCTATCCTTTCTGCACAACAAATACACAATTCAAGTACACCTGTGTAGAATTGGCATGCGACAAATTGTTGACACACTGCATTCAGATTCAACCTCGGTGCTACCTCTTTACAAAGCTGTGTAGATATTCAATAAATAAGTAAAATTAAATATTATCTTTTGTTGTATAGACGATATTATATGTACCATTAAAGCAGACTGAAGATAACATTCTTTATCCTCGGGATTTGTGCACCCCTTTGCTTTTAGAAGAATTTCGTTTGCCTAAATTTATGAAACTCATTATCACTCAATTATTATATAACTATAATATATATATATTATATATATATTATATATATATATTATATAACTATAATATAATTTCTTATATCATATAAATATTGATAAGATTATAACTTTTATAAAAAAAAAAGATGATATTCACCTTGGAGCAAACAGCATCTTCAGTTCTGTATAAATTGGGACAGACTTCTCTTAATTTTGCACTTACAGAATCCACTGATGCGTTATCCCCAAGATAACTGCAAAATATTAACTGTAAATTATTGGAAATTTGTACAAAATTTATAAACTTACCTATCAATCAAATGAACGATGAGTAGAGAAGATATTTCGTGGCCTATTAAAATCAAATCTCTGAAGGTGGCTGTAGAAAATTGAGTAATTTGATCCTGAAAGATCAACATTTCGATTTAGTTGAAAATAAAAAACTAATCATCTTTCAGTAAGAAGGATGATATCTTAACTTAATAAAAAAAATTAAATTACTTTTGATAGACAGTTGATGATATTATTTAGCTGATTTTCGCATAATATTTTCCATAAACCCAAAACCTCACATGCATGGGTAATGAAAACTTTTAAAGCGTCCAAAGAGTTTCTTTCTTCTACAATTGGTTCTTGAAAATGACTTTGCATCGTTGTTTCAAAACCGTCTGTTAAACCTCTACTTGTGCTTTGTCTGTATATGTATACTTTGTTTTAGTTGATTTCCTAATTAGCTTAATATAATCTAATAAAATCACATCATACATATATATTACTATATAAAAAAATCATGTTTTAGAAAATACATACTGTTTTGTGATATGTGTATTTCTGTTTAAGAAAGATCTAAGTGCTTGCAAATGACCTAAGATCCAAGTAATTTGTGTTGCTGGTACTGTACTGGAAATCTGAATAAAATAATACCTATATTTTATAAGTGTATTAAAATTTCAAAAATAAAAATAATAACATACAATTTGTCTCAGAATAGATAATCGAGGAAATATTTTTTTTTAAATTACGTAAAATAATAATTTTTCTCTAAAATTACTTACCACATTTTTATTACTTATTATTTCTTGTTTTATACATCTTACATTCCATATAGGACGAAGTATTCTTCCCACATACAAATATAATCCGCTATGTTTAGCAGAGAAATGTTGCAAACTAATATCTGTGGTAAGCCCCATTTGTGTAGGTGATCGAAAGGATTGGACTCTAGAATCGAAAGTTGGCATTCTGGGCGTAGATGTGCGTAAATCTGCTATATGTTAAAATGTAAATCAAATATATAAATCAAATATTATATGGACATTTGAAATCTAAGAAAACACAATATTATACCTGGTATGGTAGGAAAAGCAGAATGCATATCAATCGGAGGACATATTCCTGCTATTCTTTGACCACCATATAGGAAGAATGCACGAGTTGCCCATTCTGACAACTACTCGTAAAAAAAATTTATTGTTATTAATAATACATAGTATTAATAATACATATATATAGTATAGAACAAAATTACCAATATAAATTAAAAAATATAAATAAAATTTAAAGATGATAACATATTATATGTCTCGTGTGAAAGAAAATTCACAGATCCCAAATTCGATCTCGACTATTTTTATATTTCTTTCTATAAGAGATTGAAGTAATTTGCACAGTTAAAAAAAAGATAGATTCTAGAACTATATTAAGCTAAGAAGCTAAAGAAGGGAGAGTTTGAACAATCTCATAAGACTCATTACAATAGACTTAGTATTAGACTAATAAACTGACAGAGCAACTCTTGGAGCAATTTCAAATTCAGATAATATAGTTCCACTCGGTTTCACTATAATAAGTAAAATTTGATAAACATATGTAAAAATATATCATTACCTGAGCATTTTGAGAACTCTCAAGTGTCGCCAAAATTAGGCATGTAGCACAAGCTTGTTCCAAGGATTGTGTTTGAAAATATGCGCGTACTACTTCAGTATCAGGACCACGTTGTTCTAAGAGAAGTTGTTTTAATATGTCTACAGGACGAACTTGCATTAAGATTATCGCTCCCTGTGACAAAATAAATATAATAATAATAACCAATGCATGTATCATATAGATATGATAAAAATATATTATACATACCTGTGCTGTTAAGAATATAAATTTCCTTGGTGGTTCCATATGTTGGCGCACTAATAAAGGAGGTTCACCCTGAGCACTACTTTGCTTTTCTATATGTATAGCCGAATCTCTTATGATTTCCTCCATAGCCCAAGCTGGACTATCAAGAGGCAAAATACTTTGAGTTTCAGCTAAGTAATTTGTGAATGGATAAGCATCATTACTCAAACACCATGCGGTTTCCGTATCACCACCGCAAACAAGAAAAAGAGTCCCTAGAAGATATTTTACAATGCAATGAATTATATTCAAATCGAATGTGTTATTCAAGATATATTATAAAAAAATAAATTACCCTTTCGATAATAGGCCATTTGTACTTTTCGTGGTCTCATTACTGGAGCATTTGCAGCATAGCCTGGTGGTAATCTGACATGTATCAATTGTAAACATTGTGGTCTACTCGACGGATTTGCAATTGAAGTGCAACTGAAGTAAAAACGAGTTCCTGTTGCCGCAACAACAACCAAATTCAAATGTATCGATTCGGATTCCATTATGGCTGATATGCTTACAAGAGGTCGAAAATTGTTACTATCCAGAGTTCTGGAAAAAATAAGTTTTAATAATTCTATTTATTATACAAGTACTCTCTGTATATTAAGTACATTAATAAAAGATTACCCACTTAACAACATGAACAGTATTTTGAACTAAAGAAGCTTGAGATAATGAAGTGATTTTAGATGCGCCACCATCAATATCCCAAACCGTAATTGTGCCTCTATCACCCAAAGTATACAAAATATTACGCGAATCATCCACAGATATTTGTATTATAGCTTCTTCCTCTGACAGTGCCATAGTGACAAATGATGGCACTAAAAATGATAATGGACCTTCTGAATGATTAACTTTTTTACAACGTTTGCCGAACCAGCTGCTCTCTGCCTATATGCGAAAAAATTCATTCATATAGAATAATAAAATGAATTTAAAAAATAAAACTAAGAATAAAATAAATCAAATTTATTTTAAATTGATAAAGATTTTTAACCTGATAATATATTTCAAAAAGTGATCCATTTCTACCACCAAGAAATATTCTGCCACTATTAGTATTAGCAATTGTAGTGATTCCTATTCCATCGGTAGTAACAGTAAAGATCGGTTCTGGAACTAACTGCATTTCTGTAGATATATGAAAAAAAATTAAATTTAATTAGAAAGTAATTCCTAACAAATAAACAGAATATAATAAATTATTACCTCCTCCAGCATCAGGTATTGTCACACCAAGAATAGTTATTTCTACCGTTGTTGTAAGAATTAACAAGTATTTCACGTAGCACTGGAAGATTCCCGCCTTAGGTTTTACTAAGCCTACGCTTATAATAGTTTCATTCAAACCATCAAAATAAGCAACATCAGATCTATACAATTTTAGAGCAAAAAAAATTTTAATATTTTAGTTTCATGTATATAAATTTATAAATTCATATTTATCAGTAAAATTCAAAATACTTACTCATTTTCATATGACCACAGATAAATGTCACTATCAATTGTAAGCCATGCTTTTGAAATCTCTGTGAAAAGACCCATCATACAATGACATTGCATATCTATAATTTTATTAAGGATTAAATATATTTAATATTCATATATTTAATATTCATATATTTAATATTCATAAAATAGTTATCATAATTTAAACTTCATATAAAAATAGCCGAATCATAATCGATAAGTCTCATCCCATATATATATTTCAGTAATGAGAAATTGATTAGAAATTTGAAGGTGATAAGTAAAAAGGAATATTATTGGAATTCAAAATAGGCTGTATTCATTCAAAATAGGGATAATTCATATCATACTCCTTTCATTTATAACTTTTAACTTTTCAATTAATACTATAATATTATAATTTATACTATAAATTATTATAATTTATATCAACTAAGAATAATTGATACATAATAAAGTATTTATTTTTACTATTTAGAAAGGATACGGCCAAAGTGTTCCATGACTTCAGAAGGCAAAGGAATTTTATTAAGCATCTTCATTTGATTAATATTTGTTAAAGTCATTGATGCACCATTTAAATTAGGATAGTCATGATCATCGAGACCACTAACGGTTGGTCCACCTATGAAGAATATATTAATTATAATAGGTTTATAGCTTCATATTAACATTAATATCCTTCACAATTATATTTATAATACTAATTTACTAATTCTTTATATAACTAATGTATAATTTACCTTGCACATTGTATCGCATAAGATTAATTAAGGATGGAAAATTACTGTCTGCAATAATATGTTTATCTACCATTTTCCCAGCCATCTCTAACGAGTCTAAATGCATTTTTAAAGGCTCCATTTCTGTAAGCGTCATATTCCTCATTCCCTAAAAGTATTACTAGAAAAAGACGAGATATATAAATATGTAAATATTTGGAAATTAATTTTAAGTGATAATATCATATAGATCTTAATAACCTTAAAAGAGATAAATCTTTCCTTATTCTTTTATAATTATTTTGATATCAAGAAATTCAGTACTTTTAATGCACAAAAAAAACAAAATAATTTAAAAATTGCGAAAATAAGGCAACGTATTAAAATTATAGGTTAAATCTGAATGCATCTTTTATTGAAATTATTAGAATGTAAAATTTTTGAAAACATAGAATAATATAAGATAAATTGACATAATTACATACTCGATACTGTACTTGTATGATCTTGTAATTCGATGTAAGCAAAAAAACTTCAAATATAACTCTAATCAATTTTAACCTCCAAGCCCTCCAACCATGCTCCACAGCGCTCATTCGCGCCAGACCGGCACCGGCAATACCGGCAGTGGCATCAAGCGTAGGCAGCGTGCGTCAAGCATAATCCAGCATATTCGAATCAAGTCAACGGTATTTGCTGATATATGCGCATGCGAGAATATAGGTCTGTTCTTTTTGGCTATACTTTTGTATCAGTTTATCTTTCTTCCTTTTTTCTTCAGGCGGAAAGAAGAAGAAAGATGAAATTGGTGCAAAAATTCATCTAAAAAGAACAAGAACAGTCTTAATGCTTTAAATCCGCGCCCTTTAGAATGCATAATCTTATTTGTAGATATTTATATTTGAGATAGTTCTATAAAAATCCTGATATTTGGAGATATTAATCTATACAGATATATTTAGTTAATTAGGAAGCGCAATAGATTTTATTATAAATTTTGTAGGAGATAAAGACAAAGATAAAGAAAGAGAGATATAGGAAGATGGATAGTTGTAAAAGGAGATTTACATAATCTCAAAGAACTACAGTAGTCGAAATTTTTTGTATAATATTGTATTTAAAAAGTTATTCATTTTCTATTACAGCCTTGTAAAGAATAAATTTATATAATCAATGACAATATAATATTATACATGTTTAATAAATAAAATTGACAAAATAATGATGAAGATGATTCTAAAATGATATAACAATTACATTCATAAAAAATAATATAACAATTATAGTTTGATTTTATTAAAAAAAAATATCAAAATTTTTGATGAAGAGATCTAGTAGTATCGTTATCCAAATAATTGTTACGAGCATAATTCCTATATACATATGCAAATATGACAAATTAATAAAAACATACCCACACTTTATTTAAGAAACGTCCTAAAAATATTCTTAGAACATTCAAAGGACATAATACTATATCTTCTGAATGTCTTCAGAATATCCCGGAGATCCGTTGTATGGGTAATTAACAAATATATCTAAAAAAAAAAGAAAATAAAAACTCTTTATTTCATAGATGTTTCAAAAATATTTGCAACTTATCAATTTATGTTCTCAGACAACTCGCCGTTACTATTACTACTATTAGTTAAAGAGGAATGTCTAGTCAGTTGTGGCAATTCAAAATGCCATTTTGAATCTTTATCTGTATTAAAATCAACTATTTCATAATTCTGCAAAGGAGGTCTCGCTTTAATACCTAATGTTGTAGGTCGCTTCATGGGATCCTCATCTAACATCATTTTGAGCAGATCATACTGCAAAAGAGATATATGTGTATATATACATAATAATTCCAATTAAAACATTATATATACATATATGTAATATATGAGATATGATTGATGTATACTTTTAATTCCTTTACCTCAGCAGAATAGTTCTTCGAAAAATCTTTCGGAAAAATGGATTTTTTTAGATTTGATAACGTTGCTATTCTCTCCATGTCAGTAGAAAATGGTGTAAGGAGTTCAAAGAAAATTATTCCTAAGGAATAAATATCTACTTTGTAGTTGTAAGTTTTTTGGCCATTCATTTGTTCAGGTGACATATATAAGTGCGTGCCAACACATGCAGTATGTACATTCTTTAAAGAAACATTCTCATATTCAGCTGCAGGTGTGTGAGTCCTATCACATCCATCAATCATCGCAGTGACGAGTCCAAAATCGCCGATCTTTATCTTACCGTCAAGAGCAAAAAATATATTTGATGGCTAAAAAACAATTTTTTTTACTACAAAATAAAATATAAAATAGAATTTTATTATCCATATTTTAAGACAGACGATACCTTTAAATCTCGATGAATTAATCCTTGCAAATGTACATACTCCACAGCATCCACTATTTGTTGGAAGATATTTAATATCTGATTAAAATCTCTTTCTGATGTGTGCTGCTTTAGCCACTCTCTCAAACTGAGTCTTTGGCACAACTGCATCTGTATGTATAGGAACATTTTCGCAGACTTCTTGATGTTTGGCTTTTTCTTTAAATCTAAGGAAAACGGTTTTTGGGGTTTGCGTTCTTTTTTCTCTTTCGCAATATTATCAGTTTCTTCAAACATAATACTTTCAGAATAATCGGTTTCATTATTATGGGATAATTCTTTTTCAGTTATATTACTCGAAATGGATAAGTCTGAATTATCGGTACTGTAAGTATTGATGCAAATCGAGTTATTATCATATTGCTTTTCGTTTGATCTTTCAAATATAATGTATGAATCATCGTTTGCCACTTTATTTAATTCGAACGCTTCACAGGCACTTTCTACAGAAGATTGATCAGTTTGTGAAACATCAATGTACACAGAATGATTAGGGGGTTTTGTCTCGGTTTGAGTTATTTCCGACGAGAGAAAATCAGTAGAACATCTTAGTTTATCAATCCATTGTTGATCATGTTCTTCTTGCCATCCACTAGGAGGACACTCTAACCAAGCATAATAGTACCTTACAATATTGAGGTGTTCCAATTTAGCTAATGCTCTTACTTCTCTTGTGACGCGATCTCTTGAATCTTCGCTGTAATAATATTTTATAAATAAAATTCTTATCTAGTTAAAATTCTATTGTTATAATCATATTTATAAGTGCAACTAGATGCTGTAATCAATTACTTTGTAAATTTAGAAGTCTTAATAAACTGCATTATAAAAATCCTAATAAATTTTTAACTTGCATTTTATAAATTTATATAAAATTAAACATTAATGTAATATAAATATTAATAAAATAAAAGAATGAAAAATAATCATTCTTTTAAATATTATCCTTTAGTTTAGAAAAAGATAAGTACGATATTATTCAGTATTTGAATTTCACTTAAGAATACACAAGAAATTTGTTCGCATCGCATACTCCAACATACTTCAACATGTTCCTACCATAATTCCTACTCATTTTAAGCGCGTTTGAGTGAGTAGAAACTACAATTGGAGGAAATAGGAGCATGTTGAAGCATGCGACACGAACAAACTTTATAAGTCTTTATAAGAAAAGAACTGAAAAAGAAGAGAAAATAATTTAGTACTAACTTGTTCGACAATGCAATTCTTTTAATCGCATAATTGCAATCATCAATTTTGTTTTTGACTTCAAAGACTACGCCATATCCTCCTTTTCCCAAGCAATCAACTAGCTCATAATCCATTAAGAAACGTGAATAAAAATTGTCACCATTATTATTAGTTGTATCACTTATTTTGGTTTCTATATGTCTTTCAACTATTAAAGGCTGAAATATAATTCATTTAATTTAAAATAAAATATAAAGTTAAAATAGCTAAATAAGAAAGTAAAAAATATAAATAATTATACAGTTTATTTATTTACTTACCGCAGGTATGGCATCTTTAGCGATTGTCGTTACATTAAAGAAACGTTGTGTCAACATAAAATTCAATAAAAACGCAGTTGTAATCGAAATTACTAAAATCTCTTTCCTAACAAAAAAAATTAAACTTAAATATTTTTCATATTTTACATAAATATGATTATAATTAGAAACTTACCACCAATCCCAAATAGACATCACAACTTTAGTAGGTATAATATTTTCCTCTTCGACATAATTTTGCATGGATTTTTCCATGCCAGTGATAAGTAGAATATCAGAATTGCTATGATTACATTGCTTATTAGTTACTTGATCCGTTGAATATAAGTAAAATCCATTACCTGTAAAAAAATATTCACAATTATAAATTTGTCCATATAATTACTCTATTTTATACTATGACTATTTTTATGAGTAATGAAGATATTGGCATGTTCAAATATTACCATTAATATATTCTGAACTATATAATACAGACAATGCAATTGCATTCTGTGCTTCATTTGTTTTAATGGAATCTTCATCGTTATCTTTATCCGGTAAAGTATTTACAACAGCAGTTACTATAATTTTTTAAAAGTATTAATAATAAATGTTAACTTTGCAAATATACAGTGTAAAATAAATCGAAAAGCTTACTAGCTGCTGGATATGGCTGCCATGGATATTTTACATGTTGAACATACTTAGATTCTAACAAATTTTTATTATTGTGATTTTCTTGTACATATAATTGTCTTTCATGCATGCCTAAATATAAACCTGGCCTAATTGCAGAATATTCCGATCCCCATATCCACTGAGAGGTATCGAATAAATCAATTTTTTCCAAAGGTCCTGAAGAAACGTCTCCACGCCATATTGTAACAATTGGGGAATCAAACTAATAAAAATAATAATTTTTATTATTTTGCATATTAAATATTATAATTGTTATACTAACCTTATATTGCCATAATGTAATTTTAGGATTATTTTTATCAACAGCCCAAATCAAACCTTCTGGAATAATTGCTTTAATTTCTATATTTAGAGCAATATCTTCATTGGAACAAGAAACAGGAGATTTTAGTTTTAATTCATATTGTCCAACGCTAAAGTTCCACCTTTAAACAATGACGTTATTTGGTATATCTTATTTTTTTTTATGTAAATAGAACTGGGACAGATGTTAGTTCACCTTTCACTACCTGCACGATCTTCTATAGCTCGCACAGTTTGTTGAAAACGTTGAATAATAAGTATATCTTCTTCTACGTATTCTTGACTATCTGTATTGTTTTTGCATTCAGAAACACCAGAAACACATTTATATTTTATTTCACCTGTATTGGCGAATACACCTATTTTACAGAAAATATTATTTTATTTATATTATTTTCTAAATAGTATTTTCTAAATAGTATTAACATTTTTAAATAAAAAAATATAAAGCAGTTCTTTAAAAAATTTTCTAGCATTATAAATTTTTATACCTAAGTTTTAAATTAAAATTCTGTTTAAAAACTGTTTTAATTTATTTAAATAAAATTTAGTTAACTCTTAGAAGACTCTTTTAACACCTTTCATCTAGATGCTTGATATTTATTATAAAAACAAATAACATACAATCTAAAAAAAAAAAATCTACTAAAACCTACCATAAGAATGAAGTTCTTTGCCACCAGCGTAAACTAAATCATCAGAAAAACGAAGTGATAAATGTAATAATTGATCTGCCGTTATCGGCATTGTTTCCAAATTTTCTCCATCAAATTTATACAATTGTCCACTCAAAGACGGAATTAAACGTACCCATTGTCCATTATTGTTAAGCTATAAATTAATACTTTGTATTAACACTTTATCTCAAACAATGATACATTATCTAGAAGTATCATAGAAGTTATTTATATAATAATATCAAACATTGAAAGATAAAGAAAGAAACACTTTCTTACTTCTGTGTCATGAATACTGGATGACAACATTGGTCCATTATTAAAATCAACAGTCCACTGTTTTTTACCATAGTTGCTAGCATTGAGGGCTGATATATTTCCATCCAATGTACTGACAAATATCAAACTGGTGAAACAAAATACTATTAATGAGCAAGATTCAAATACAACATATAATTAATATTTCGTTATTTAATTCTAACTTTTAAGTCATATATTGGTTGTTCCTTTGTCAATGGTATCTTTCAAGCCATAAAAATTTCTAAACTTTGCATCCATTCATTGTAGCTGAACTAGTATACAGTAGTCGTGATGCTTAAAATGAAATATAGATAGATATATATTTGTGATGTTTAAGGAAGTAAGCAAGAAGTTTTAGTGCAATTTAATACAACACAAAGGACAAGTTCCAAAAGTATGTGTTCTTTGTACACAGGGGTATAATGTGTCTTCCAATAAGCGACACAGTGTAACACAATGATCATGTCATCTTTATTTAACATTGGCAAATAAAGGATGTAATGATCCATAGTGTCACACCATGTCACTTTTGTCGCTTAATACTTAGCCATAGACCTGTTCTTTTTGGCTGAATCAGTTCATTTTTCTTCTTCTTTCCTCCTGGAGAAAAAAGGAAGAAAAATGAATTGGTGCAAAAGTTCAGCTAAAAAAATAGATCTCATATATTTTCATGCCTTCTCAGTCTTTGTCATGTCTACTTCTCATTCTTATGTCTTCTTCGATATGCATGCAACTTCAGATGGCTAGACAAATTTATGTGTATATATATTTTATTTTTACTAGAAATTTTTAAGGCTTTCTCAAAGACAGTTTTGTAGAAGACTAACAGGTGTCTAATAAAATTTTCATTCGACTTCTTCATTCAGATTTTGTGGTTATGTACAAGATAATCATGTAGGACCCTTTGGAAGATGACAAATGTGAAAAAAAATGTTCGTTTCAAAAACATCACTCTACTCAATGAAAAGGAAAGAGGATCAAAGTCAATCACCTGCGTGTATCCTTAAAATGTTGATCGCATGATTTCAACAGCAAAGCATCCTCAGCGGAAACGAAGGAACATACAATCGTGATTGTCACCAAACAATAGAAACATATTTGTTGCCATAAACGAGACATCTTATCTGCGAGACTGAATGCCATTCGTATGTGGCATTCTGTCGTATCGAGTTTTAATCAGTTTTACTACACAGATTATTGCAAGTCGATTGACAGACGCACACCTAATGTTGCACATCTAACCAACACACATCGGATGACTGCGGTTAATCTTTCACTACAAATGCTTTGAAGTGGACCAATGCTTTTTAGTGGACCAATTAGAAAAAAGAATTTTACAAATTAACCAATCAAAAAATTTAAAATTTAAAGCATTTGTAGCATCGCCACTGTCACTATCGATGATATGACGATGTTTGAAACTGTACGCAATATTTTTGGTTATGCAATGTGCATATGTTATAACATATTTTTACAATTATATCCCTTTAATTTCTACCAATATGAATTTTAATCTCGGTTTAGTTTTACTCTATAACGCTTTCTTTAACTTTTAGAATTAAAAAAAATAAAAAGTAATTAAAAGTTTATGTTATTGTAGAATTGGACATTAGTCATCGTTACGTACTACGTGTAAATAAACATATGTTGTATCAGCTGTACCGGAAAAAAATATTGCTTGCAAAAAATAAGAATAAGAAGTATTTATCTGATAATTAAGTTTATATATAAATCTGTCCGATTATTATTTATATAGAGATGTATTTAAAAGGAATGTTTAGAATAATAACTTTCTTTTTCATTTAAATAACATAAATAATATAAATTTTTCTTCCTGAATCAAGTTTTTATTTACTTGCAATTATTTATATTATTTATAAATTTAATATAATGTTACTTACAATTTTGGAAGTTTTCCATTATAAGATGTTATAAAAATATTTTATTCCCTTTTTGTAGCTTTCCAATGTAAGCTGAAATAAATAAATCATATAAAAAAATTATAAAGTATTATTCTTTATTTTAATATACATTAAATTTGTTTATTTTTATTAAATGTAATAAATATAAATGTAATAAATATAAATGTAATAAATATAAATGTAATAAATATAAAAACAAATAAATTGAAATTCAAAAAGTACCCTGCGCCTTTTTATACGAGTTTATCAAGAATAATCACGTGGTTGATAACACATTCAGGCGTACAGAAAAAATCCCGCCAAAAAGATTTGTCCCATCTCTTGTTCTCGTCCAATGATGATGAGGACACGTATCAAAGATGCGCTATAATAGCCAATCGCCGAGCGACTTTCGATCACCTGATTTTTCTTTAAGTCTGTTCAAATTGTTCGAAATCTCAAAAAATGTCTGTCCTTAAAGTGAGGTAAATAGATATTCAGACATTGAAGAGAAGCAAGATGCTGCAAGTGCAAAAAGTGCAAACAACGCGAACAGACCTTTAATGGCATGTTGCTCTTGACACGAATTCGCAAATGTGATTTTTATTGTAATAAAATGCATTGCATTTAAATGCATTATTACGCAGGGTATCTATAATTATCAGTTTGGCATTTTCAAGCGTTACATATTGATATAATTAATAAGTTATAAGTAATAAAAATATAAATAATATGACTTGTAAAAAATATTAAATTAATTGGAAGAAAATAATTTTATATTTCGTAGAATAACAGTCATCATGCATATAAATGCTTAAATATGCGATAAATTTGCGGAAGTGTGATTTCAAGAACGACATCATGATAATGATTGATCGTTCTAAAGTCTATGTTGTAATTAGCTATTACGCTTCAAATGTGACAGGTGTATTTAAAGTTGAAAGGAAAAAGAAAGGAACAAATTGTAGAAAATATAATAATTTCTTCTATATTATTTTACTGATTATACTTTCTACACTTTTTTCTTTTTTTTAATTCTATTCTTCTATTAAATTTATTGTAATTTTATATAACTTAATATGACTTAATAACATCCTAAGACAAAATAAATATTAGTAAACCCAATTATTGTCAAAAAATAATAAAAATTTTAAATATTATGCTTTTAATAATATATATGAATAATACTCTAAATAAATTCATGTGTTATTCAATTTCTATGAACAAATTATTTAAAAACGTATACATATATTATTAAATGCTTAATATTAAATATTAATAATATTAAAATTTTGACCAATAATTGGATGGATTAAATGACAAATGGATCGATGGATTCTTGCGGATTCTTCTCTATATATGTATAATAATTCTCTATATATGTATAATAATTATCTTTTTTCATAAAATATTTAAAATAAATTTTCTGATTTTTTATAATTTCGGAAATATCGATCCATGGAGAAATTCATAGTGTAAAAATTTTGGACCGACAAACATGTAATTTTATCTCCAACGATATAGATTATTATATTTATATGCTGGAAAGAGAGAAAAATGAATATAATATTTTTATATTAATAAATACTTATATATCGAACAATTATTTATTAATAACGAATTTCTTTTTATATGTATAGAAATTTAATTTCGATAATCTTGTATTTAACGTATATATGTAGGGAGATAGATTAATATCCATATGCATTTTGCAACAATATTATTACAGTATCATTGCGCAGATTTTGTATACTGTAAAAAAACTGTGCAACGACAATTTAACGACCATTAGAGTCATTAAGAGTACAGAATAGGCCCCTTAATCTCAGTTCAACTTAGGTCAAAATCAGACTATGCATTGAAGAATAAGATTGAAGATTGAAAAATTGAAGTTTGATCACTCAGAACAAAAAGAACCAAAATTTCTTTGTCCCTTTGAACTATAGCTTTTTTCTGTTATCGTCGAAATCGTACATTATCGTTAGTATATCCATTTTTAGATTGGGAACTATGCGACTACATTTTTTGATACTATCAATAAAATGTATCGTCGAAAGTAGATGTGATTCGTGTCAGTTCATCAAATGTGATTCATCTTTATACTAAATCCTCAGGATAGAACCGATTATCTTTCCTATAATTCAGCACGTTTCTATTTTGAGGCGCAATTCCGTAATTGTCTTTACATGCCTACCAATAGTTGTCGTGTCGTTGCGTAGCTTTTTTACCTGAAGATTTAATATAGAGATGAATCACATCTACTTTCGACGCCACAATTTTATCGATGATGTCAGAAAATGTATGTAATAATTACACATAATTCCAAACTGAAAATGGATGTATTAGCGATAGTGATTTCGACGGTAACAGAAAAAAGGCATGGCATCTCTCAGGTTTCTCTGGTTTTTCTCTGGTATCACGATGTAACTTAACTTCGTAAAAGCGATTTTGTCTGCCATTAATCTTTGTCTGGATTGATGGGAAGGGAGATGCGCACGTTTTCCAAGCTCACAAGCGCCGCGAGTGTCGAGAATCAAAACTTAACTCGAAACTCAAAATTGGTCCACTTTTAGAGACTGATAACAATAAGGCTTTAAATACAATAGGCACAGGCAATAGACACAAGGAACAGGGAATAACGAGCTGTCCAATCAGAGTTCTGGGATATAATATTGAACTTATGTACCAGAACTTTGATTGGATGGCTTGTTATTTCTTGTTGCCTGTGCCTATTGTATTTAAGCCTTAATTCTTAATGACAGCACCGACGAGATACTATTAAGATCGTCAACCCTAAGCAAATTTTCGGCAGTATAAAAAGAGCTCCAAGGGCCCAGAAGATAATTGAAGAACGCTGACATTATCGACAATTGATACAAATTTGCTATTATTAACATAAATATTTGGCTCATACATTAAATTCATGATTTTTTATTACATAAATGTTCCATAAATAAATATGGATACTTATAAAGCTATAATATTCTATATATTGCAGAAAAATTACAATTTTTTCTCTGCGATTATCATCTCTGTTAATAATCGAACTTTGACGATAATACTGAAATCACAATTTTAAAGAAAAATCGAGTATTATTGAATTATAAGTGCATAAACATGTCTAAACTAATAAATCATAAAATTAGTATAATATATTATCAGTTTTTAATTCTTAATATTATTTTAATATTCACAAAGATGTGAACTCCCATAAGGATCTTTAATAGTATCTCGTTGGTGACGACAGTTACCAACGATGATGTCATTACATAGCTTTTTTACTATACATAATATCTGCGCAACAACAACAATGACTGTCATCAAAAGTTACAGAATCGGTCCTTTATTAATGTAATGACTTCTGCATACAGAACGGGCAACATTTGTCGCGCGGAAATTAGCGTGACAGTCAATCAACATCTCGCTTGCTCGCATAAGTAATAAATATATAATTTTCACCCTGAAACAAAAGTTGAACTCAGGGTCGAGTTGTTGCTATGAATGCTTTGAAGTATTTAATTGATCAATCAGAAGAAAGAATTTTACTAAGTAACCAATCAAAAAATACTTCGAAGCATTTGTAGCAACAACTCGACCGCATCTTCAATCCAATTTTGCTGCGCAGCGAAAGTAATAATACATCATTTCTAAAAGCAAAGTGGGGCCGACTTATGCTTATTTCCATTAATGTAGATTAAGTTTAATCTCGATTCAACTTACTCTTCGTCTTTTTCTAATCTTTAAAACTTAGAAAAAGACGAAGAGTAAGTTAAATCAAGAGTAAATCTACATTGATAGAAACGGGCATTAGTGGAGTCTTCTTAGGCCGGAATCGAAGTCAATTTCACCAACGCCGATCAAGCTCAATTATGATTAACTATCAATCACAATTGGTTAATTCTACTAAACAGTAAACGTGATTGGTCAGTTAACGATCGATTAAGTTAACTAGTGTTGGTGAAACTGGCCCGCAGATTGTGCATTGAAGATTGAGATTGAAGATTAAAGATTGAAATTTCACCAATGAGGACAAAGAAATTTTGGCTCCTTTTTTGTTTTGACTAGACAGACTTCAATCTTTCAGACTTTAATCTCATTTTTCAATGCGTAGTCTGATTCCTTAGAGTGCGATTACATGGTGCACATAAATGCGGAAACGCAGAAGACAAAATTGACTAAACTTTACTAAATTTCCCATATTTCCGCGCGTTCTGATCCGCTTGTTTTTATCTCCTAATTACATGGAGCGCAAGTCTATCTCATGGTGGAATAATAATCCTTCCATGGTGAATGATCTATCTTCCTGATGCAGACCAGTAATGCATCTCAATAATTCTGATTGATTCTTCTTCTTCTTCTTATTATTCCTCTGTTTGATTTTCCGAAATCCAATCTAAGAAAATTCTGATTAGTTGATCTCCACTCTATTATTTTTTTGAGATTCCATTTTCCGAAATTTCAACTGTCATGGGACAGTTTACAGCACTCTAACTTAGTAAAAGAAGAGACCAACGTAATTCGCCGTTTTACTGCTGTCGTTTTAACAGGCTACAACGATAGATGGCGCTACGATGAAAATTTCTAGTCGCCTGCGTGAAGCAGAGATCGAGCGAAAATCGTCAACCTCAGCTTCGTGACTTCGTCGGAGAGATGTCAGAGGCTCTGTAACATTCACTGACATTCACGTTTACTCGGTGATTGCAGCCCATATTTTTACGTACGAGATTTACGAGATTCGGATCAGCCTGGAGAAGAAAAAGCGGGTTTGCGATCGTGACTCACTTCCGCCGTCTACGTCACCGTTGGCGAAAAGGTTCGTTTGCTCGCCCGCTCGCTGCGCAACAATAAAGCTTTGATAGCATCATCGGGGTACCACCTGGACATCCGCGTGTGACACATTGTCGCTCATTCCTTGTCGCTGACGTGTTGCTGCGAAGGAGCATCTGACGATGGTGAGTATCACGGAAGTGTATTACCGTCCGCGTGTGATGCAACTGATGCAAGAAACACGTCGATCGTCACGAACTGACACGACGAGCATGCGTCTAAACGAGTCCGCTACGTGCGTATGTTCGCAGGCGTCTTACTCCGAGGATCAGCTGGCCGGTAAGTGGAGGGCAACTTGTGTAACAGCCATGCAGAACGAGAACCAATAGAGAGAGAGAGAGAGAGAGAGAGAGAGAAAGAGAGAGAGGCTCGCGAACGAATGAGTGAATGAGGGAGGCGATACGGTCGGTGGTCCACGCCGCGCCGCGTTCTTCTCTCCGGAGGTTTTAATTCAGGTCAAGAGTATCCTCGCCTTTTTAGACGCTCCCTTGATGCGCGCGCGCGCACGCCTGTCGAAGACTGCCTTTTATGGTCTGGTATTTGAAAGCAAGTCGCCACTACTGTAGGCAGTGAAGGACTTTATCACGCTCCCGTCTTTTCTGAAAGAACTCACCGATTATTCTTGTTTTACTCTCGCGAATATACGAGTCATGTGCATTGTTGATACAAGACACACTTAGGGATTGACCGGTGTAAGACGTTCCTAGTGTTTTGACATTATATTGACATTTGTTATAGTAATTGCTAAGTGATAAATCTTATTTTTTTTCCATAAAAGTGTCAAGATGTACGTTTATAGCTATCAGGAGCTGGCTAATAGAATGATGTCATCCATGGAGGGTAAATGATCCTATTGTTGGGTGACACCCTGTAGTAGCTTTGAAATTTATTATTATTAATTTTTGATACACACGATTGAGTCTTTGTATTCTGCACATTTCTTTTCTTTAAGATGTAGGAGCACCTGACTAAGTAATGAAAAATCTCCATCCTTTTCTTTTTTTTATATAAAAATCTTCAAAAAATGTTAAGGTATATGTAAGAATTATTTAATAATTTTTGTATATTTATAAAAAAGTAATGAAAATTAACCTGGGAACAAATCAGAATATTATCTTGTGTACTAAGAGTTGATATATTCTAGATAGTCATAAGAAGAATTACAAAAGATTGTTTTTTTTTTCGAAGAATGTCCTAAACTGTACATTATGTGTATTGTAACAAATTGAAACGAAACAAATCATTTGTTTATACTAGTGTACAGTTGACATTCTTCGAAAAAGAACACATATAATCCTATTTATATTTTTATAATCCTACTTATATTTTTCTTAAAATTTGCTTTGTCATTTATAATTCTTTCTCTCTCTGTTCCTAAAATTATTTTTATATGTAAAATACGAATTGAAAGTGATTAAAAGTAAGTGTATCACTATAGAATTTCAGGAGGCGTTTCAGTTATTTGATAGCCGTGGGGATGGAAAGATCCATGTGTCTCAAATCGGCGATGCGTTACGCGCTCTTGGTCAAAATCCAACCGAATCAGACGTGAAGAAATTCACTCATCAACATAAACCGGATGAGCGTATTAGTTTTGAGGTATTTCTACCGATCTACCAGGCAATCAGTAAGTCCCGTGCCTCTGACACGGCAGATGACTTTATCGAAGGCCTGCGTCACTTCGACAAGGATGGAAATGGTTTCATATCTTCTGCGGAATTGCGACACCTTTTGACTACACTTGGTACGCATTAAACAGATTACTTTGACAAATACATATATGTGCGCAGAATTTTTATCTGTACTGTTGCAGGTGAAAAACTCAGCGACGAGGAAGTAGAAACGTTACTAGCGGGTCACGAAGATTCACAGGGTAATATCAATTATGAAGATTTTGTCCGCCAAGTCATGTGCGGTTAAGCTTAGCTACTTAAACGCACATAAGAGAGTATTATTATTATTATTATTATTATTATTATTATTATTATTATTATTACCGTTTATATATTTTGCCATTTATTCATCGAATCTATTAAAGCGTTTTACTTTTTGAAGTATCATATCATAGCACGTGTACCTATATGACAATTTATCTCGAGGGAACCCTAACATGAACATACTATTTTATTACGTACTATGAAAAAGAAGGTTAGTCCCTTTTATATAAGAGTCTAAATTAGTTAAACAATGGTAGGTAAAGAACAATCTAGCGCATTGTGCCTTGACGTATATTCCGATTTACGAGCATTTAGTGATATCGATAGTAAGACATACACCTATTATGCGATCTTCAGCGAGAATCTGAATTCCGCGGACATTCCAAATTTTTGTAAGATAGACTTCGAGAATTGAGAATGTCTGGCCATTTGAGAGCGAGGGCCGAACATTTTGATTTATGCCAACACTTAATGGCCATGTACTTTTCTTCTTTTTTTTATCCTCTTCGAATTCAATATATTAATTTTCTATGTAATTAAAAATGTATGTTCGAGAATCTTCCATCTACTGATAGATGTCCTAGAAAAAGTGCGCAGAGAGTATCCCCTTTATTTATTTATGCATGAGCGTATTTATGTCTTCGAAATGCGCAAGAAAAGATTATTGTACATTGCAATGAATAAAAAAGAAATTGCTCTAAGAAGAATTCGATGTAAAACTTCGTTGACGATGTCTTTTATAAGTAAAACCGGAGCATATTGTTCTTACAATGATTGTCCAATATAATTGTGTTATCAATTGGAAAATCCTAGGATTTCTTTCACAAATGCCTTATATCTATTTCTACAAATGTATATTAACTTTAATCTTGATTTATTTTTTATCTTTTTCTGGTCCTAGGAATTAAAAAAAGATAAATTAAAATTATAATATGCCCATTTCTACCAATGTAGTTTAATTTTAATCTTGTTCAACTAACTCTTAATCTTTTTCTAATTCTAAGAATAAACAGAGATAAAAAGAGATAAAGAATAAATTGAAACGTTAATTTATGTTAATAAAAACGGCCATTAGTAGAAATGGACATAAATTAATTTGCTGATGAATGAATCTTCCGAAATAAATGTCGATTAAACAATCAATGCCTATTTCTACTAGGGCCTATTTCTACTAATGATTTGCTTCGAAGACTTCGACATTCGAAGCAAATCATTAACTTTAGTAGAAATAGGCGTTGATCGTCTAATCAAAGATTCGAATTCTTTTAAATCTTCAAAGTTGATCTTTTAAATCTCAAAAGTTACAACAGTCTTAATTTCTACCAATATAAAATCCTTAATATACGATCATTTGTGTTTTTCACATTTTTTCTTTCAAAAAATTAGAAGTAATAAGTTTAAGTAATAAGTTATAAAACATTTGTATACAATTTTTTAATACACAACCTTATGAAAGATGTTAAAGTATATGTAAGAATCACATACGTCTATTTCTATCAATATAGATTAACTTTAATCTCGGATTAACTTACTCTTCATTTTTTTCTAATTCTTAGAACTTTAGAAAAAGCTAAAACTAAGTTAAACCAAGATTAAAATTAATCATTAGTAGAAATGGGCATTAATAATTTTCATATATTTGTAAAGTGATGAAAATTAATTCCGGAACGCAAAATCATCGTGTATCATGAAAGATAATCACCATGTATTGAGTGTTAGGTTAATTTTAACGTTGATTTAATTTGCTTTTTATTTCTTTCTAATTCTTAGGCCCATTTTTACCAATATTTAATTTAATCTCGGTTTAACTAATTCTTCTTTTTCTGAGAATTAGAAAAAGATAAAGAGTGAGTTTTAAACTGAGATTAAAGTTAGTCTACATTAATAGAAACAGGCTTTAAAACAAGAAAAAGATAAAAAATAAGTAAAATCAAGGTTAAAATTAATCTACATTGATGAAAAAAGACATAAAGTCCGAAGAATCAGTGACTATAGACGATATTAAAGATCAACATCCTCACAAGAGTTTGCGTCTTTGTGAATATTGAAGTGATTAAGAGTTAAAAACTGATAATATTGTACTAATTTTATGACTTATTAATTTAGTAGTATTTATGACTTATTAGTTTAGTAGTATTTAGAATTCAATAATATTCGATTTTTCTTTAAAATTGTGATTTCAGTATTATCGTCAAATTTTGATTATCAACAGAAATGACAACTGCAGAGAAAAAAATTGTAATTTTTCGGCAATATATAGGATATTAGAATTTTACAAGTATGCATATTTATTTAGGGAGCATTTATGTAATAAAAAATCATGAATTTAGTAATGTATTAGCCAAATATTTATGTTAATATAATATTTATGTTAATATAATAATAGCAAATTTATATCAATTGTCGATAATGTCAGTATTCTTCAATTATCTCCGGGCTCTTTTTATACTATCGAAAATTTGCCCAGGGTTGACGGTCTTTAGTATTTGATCGGTGCTATAGATTTGTTTTTTATTGCTGCACTTTCTGAACTAGTACACACAGTGCCATAAGTTGAAATGAAATAAATATACGTGTGTTTCACTTCAACTTATTGCATCGATTCAGAGTGCAGCAATAAAAAACAGACCTAATATTTTATACGTGACACCCTTAATCGGGTTTAATAATATCCAAAATTATAAAACTGGCCGATCATAGTCGTTCCATTCTATGATTTGCTAATTTCGTAACTATGGATGTTATTAAATTAAGACTGCCGTGCAAACAGAGGTCTGAGTTCGATTTTTGAACGTTCCAGCATTCGAAAATCCGCAAGTGGCGCCTGTGTGCGCACGTGGGAATTTACTGCACGTTGATTCGTGGACTTTTTGATCTGACGTCACGTGGTAGGGTCGACAGCGCTGTATACGCCACGAAGTCGGCCGCGATTTCCAGCAGTGTCGCTTCGAACATTGTTGGGTGAAAGTCGTGGAGTCTCGTGCGCCCTGGGTGTTACCGTAAGCCGCCGCAATCAGTTCCCATCGTCGCCGATCGCTACTCCAGCGAACATTTCGTGTTGGAGCAGTGCACTTAAAGCCGCCAAAATTTTACGAAGAAAGAAGTATGAGTATTAACTCCAGTCTGTCGTTAAGTAATAGTGAAAGTAGTAAAAAGCCGATAATGCCGAGTTTAATTTCCAGTAATTGGTAAGTAGCCCGAGTGACGAGTACACGTAACTGCGCCATTTTTGCCCTCGCTTTCCCTGCGAGTCGCCATTTTGCACGTCGCATCCTGATCTTGTGTTTTTATTTCTGTTTTTTTTCTATCAGCTTCTTTTCGTCATCCTTCCTTCTTCTTTCTTTCTCCCTGTTTATAAACTGTTCGATCTCGTATCATGTAATCATCATCATTATTACGTTCTCTTTGTCAGGCAGTTCGAAATATGAGACGGTTTGCATATCAGGTGAATATTCTCGGCTACGATTGTCGTTAACGTAATCGCTGGATAGAATGTGGTTGGAATGAGACAACTCGGCATCGTTATCCAAACCGTCTTTATCCATGCCTTGACAAGATGTCCCCTTGAGAACTAAGTATTGAAGTATCAGCTGCGCGACATCCACGCGGAGTGTCGATTTCGTGTCGCGGCCACGTGACAAGCTCGTAAAAAAATTATTCCGCGTATTATGATATACCTACTTTGTCACAGGTTCAGTAGCGTTGCCTCATCAGCTGTTCCGTTAGACGATCGGCGTATGTTTTTAATGACACGACGCCTTTCCGAGATAGATCCTTCTTGAATCGACGATGTAACATCGCGTTCCGTCTAAATAAAAAATAATATTTTGCAATAATATTTACAAAGAAAATAATTATTGATCGTCACATGATATCAAGAAAAAATGACTTGTCAGCTTGCGACAGTCAAAATATAAAAATATTGCCGAAACGGGCGACCATTCTCATCTCAAACTCCGTCATTCGCGACCTTCAACTCTCCGATCTGCCTTGTGTAAAACCAGGACATTCGTAGGGACATTCTTAAGCTTTGAGGGTTAATTATGTAACTTTTTCTAGAATAGAAACGTGAGAAATGAATATTTTTTTGTATGTATGTATATATACGATACACACATGTATAAAAATTTTCATATTTCCGCTTTAGAGAAACAAATAATATGATCGATATCCTGGACGAGATTTAACTCAGGATCTTGTATTTAAAATCTTATTAAGATCTCGAGATGGCTCATTCGCTTCAATAACATTTATCGTTTATAATTTTTTAGTTGCTTGAAGAAAAGAAAAAATAAAAAATATACTTAGACATACTTTTATTGCTCTATAATCAATTATTACATCAAAATTTGCATTTCAAAATAAATATTATATGGGAAGAATGATTTTGCTGAAGTATTGTATTTAGGTATAGATAGATCTGAAAATAATTTTGTTGGACTATCAAAATAATTATGTAGGTCATTCAAATTGGTCGCTGGAATATCAAAACTTTTTACAGCATTATTATTTTGATCGTCTAACAAAATTATTTTCAGATCTGTATCTAACCAAATTTTTCACAAATAACACTTCAGCAAAATCTTTCCGCGTAAAAAGTTTTAGTGATTCAAAAAGTATTCAAATTTATTTTTTGTTTTTTTTTCTGTTTTTTAGTTGTGTCATAGCAATGAGCGATGTTAACCATTTCATTGACTGATTCTCAAGATTACGTACGATGATTTTAAATATAAAATTGGAGTAAAACTGTTCTCTCTTTCTTTTTCTTTCTCTCTCTCTATGATTTAACTAACCTTTTCACGCGGAGCCGCTCATTACCCTATAATATTTTTTTTATTGATTCATATATTAGAGATATTGCTTCGGAAATGCTCTCGATATCTAATCTAGAACGGATACAATTTTGAAGATATTTATCTAAACGAAAGCGTGTGTGATACCGAATACCGTTTATCTGACAGCTGTGGAACTTTCCACAATTCAAACGGTTTGAGTTGACCTAACGGACGGCTCTTGATTAAACGGAAAACGGCTGATACGGTCAGTTAAAAATGTAGGAGACATTTCTCGTGATTAATTTTGTGAGCCTTGTTTCTATTATGGAACGATATTCAATCATCTCCAAAATTATGCAATCAAGTTCGAGATATACATCATCAAATGTTAAAATTCGTAAAAAATACTATTATGTTATACTGTTATTTTATTTATCAGCTATGTAATCGATTATCTAATCAGCTATTTGAAATTATTTTTTGATATGGAGAGAAATAAATAAATAAATATCGATATAAAGAACTTGATTTATATATCTATTATATATTTGCAGTTTCATTATTTACGATTTACGAAACAGAATTTTTTCAATTTCACATTTGTGTTTATACTTATTAATTCAAATATACTGCGGTTAATAAATTGTACACGTATAATATAATAATTCACTTATAAACAAGGAACATTTTTAAACCGTATTTATCACCTGCCCTTTGTTATATATAGGATATATTAGATGTCGTAATTTGTATGAGCTTTGTCGTAATTAGCAATTAGGTGTGTAACGATTTCTTTGAATACCCTCGTGGAAAAGCAGATGTACGAACGTTCACAGTTGCATCCGGGTTTGAATTTTTCAAGCAGCTTTGTTCGTGTTCCAGACTAGAGCGAGTATTCCGTATGTGAAACAATTCAGAGAGTGCGATATTCGAATGTTATATAAAATGTAGGAAGATATTTTAAAAATTTTGAGATAAAACGATAAGAACATTTATATCACTTGAAAAAAAAACATTTCGAATTATTCGAGATAAGGAGAATCTGTATCGTTAAAAAGGAAAATAATGAGAGAGTCGATATCTATGATTCACTCTCTTTACGATCATGTTCACTTTGCGTGAAACGGGCAATGCGCCGTTAGAACAGCGACATTGGCTTTGTGCTTTCTTTTATAACGTCAGGTTGCCTCGTGCCTCAGCCAATCGATATACGGCCAGCAATGTCGCTTTATCTCAAAGTTACATCTTTTGTGAGCCAAACGTGATTTCTGCCAGCTGGGAGAGCGTTCGAATTTGACTACTGACAATTGTCCTAAATTAAACGATAACGTTGAAATAAAGAGAAGAGCTCGAATGTTTTGTTCGATCATATTTCTCAAAGGTGATAGTAACGCGCGTACGTGATTCTCACTGCGAAATCATATCCGTCATATCACGATGATACGCGAACAATGAATAAAGTTCTCTCGTAGCTTTCTATATTTCGCTTACTTAAATATACGTAATACGAATTATTATTACGTTTTTTGTGTGGAAAGACACTGGAAAGAGTCTGATTGCATTAATTGAATCTTACAATTCTAATTGAGATAACTAGAATTTTTTGATATAATCAGAATTTTCTCCTTTGTTGATTTTCAATTAGAAATTTTTTAGTGAACGATTTTGTTGAAGTATCTAAAACTTTAGCTGAATACAGATTTGAAAATAACTTTGTCGAGTCATCAAAATAATTATACAGAACATTTAGACGACAAAAAATGATAAAAGACATCGTAAAAGGTTCTAACATTTCAGCAACCAATTTAAGTCTTACATAATTATTTTAGTTCGAACAAAATTATTTTCCAATTTTTGTATCTAACTAAATTTTTAGATAATTTAGTAAAAATTCAGCAATTCGTTCTTTCGCGCCTTTGTCTTAAAAGGCTTTTCAACGATTAAAAAGAGTAAATTTATGTAATAAAAATAAGATGAAGAAATGAATTTAATAAATTTGAAAATATTCGATTATGCCATTCTTACTTATTTCTTTGGAAATTCCTTTAAAAAAATTATTAAATATTATTAAAAATTTAGAAGTTTTTCGATATTTTTCACATTTTACATTTTTAAATACAGGTCTCTAATTGATCGCACGTACTCGAGTATCATCTATTTTTGGCTGCATTATCATCGTTCTCGTTTTTTACGTGATAAGAAAAAATACTGATAATTGTAACACATTACCAGCTTCTGCGTACATAATTGCATTAATACCACGATTATTGCCTTATATCCCTTATATAATTTCATTAGTCAGCGAATTAGATTAATACTTACTATTATATGGACTGTAATTAAAGGACGAATCATTTCTTGTTTGTACAATGACACATATGTACTGAGCAATAAACAACATGAAACTTCAAAATATTTTCATCCATGTTGTTTTTTTACTTTTTGTATTTACAACTAAATTTCGATGTATTATGTTAAAATGTATTATGTTAAATATGTAGTTATTTTTAATGTTATCTTTAGTGATTAATTCTTGGATCCTAAGTTCATTTTTTCAAATTAATCGATTTGAAAGAATGTGCTAATAAATACGGAAGCAAACATTTTCGAATAACGTCGTAAGGTTTCTTCGCTCCTACGATTCATCCTCTTTAAGATGAGTTGTTACGTTAAACGGCTGATTGCGAATGATAATGTCATCGCATTCAAAACATTTTGTCCCCGTGGAAGAGTACAATTGGATGATATGTTGCAGGCATGTACGTTTCTAATTAAATTTGTCAATTGGTTCCGAGAAACTTCCAGAACGATTAATAAAACACGAACGAGGCTCGTGCAGAAACGTGCAAGGTCGTTGTTGCGTGAAGAGTCGCGGAGCACGAAGACGAATTATTCTGGAATTATTTTGATTTCGTTTGTGCGTTCGTAAGCAGCGTTTACAATAAGAAAACTTAATCTTCAAGCTTTAACCCATAAGAAATTAACCAATCACAGTCAATTATTCTCCTCACATTCGACTGTGATTGATCAGTTTCTCAAAGCTTAAGTTGTATGTCTTAAAATTTCGTTGTAGACGCTTTGTATACGAACGTGTATCATTTTTTTTTTTCGAATAAATATCGAAGAAACCGACGCGTCTTTTATTGCATTCTGACATATCGCAACGGATGAAGAATATTATCAGGCTATATTAAACATTTAAACGTAAATAGATGACCTATTATTACATTCTATATCGATAACATTTGAACTTGGAAATCGCTTCTAATCGTATCTTTGATTTTTCTTGAGACTTCCATATAATTGAGGACTATGTGAAATTTATTTATTACGTCATTTTTTAAATTGGAGTTCATGCGGGATATCATAAAACACACTCGATTTTTGTTATTTATAATTTTACAAATTATTGAAATTATATACTGGAGATTAAATACTTAGGGAAATCCTCGTTCGTTAGTCAAATCTAAGTGTGATTGATACTGTCAAGAATTATCAGTCATTATGGATTTTTCATAATCCATTTTAAACTATAATCGTGATAACCGTGATTGCATCATAACAATACATACATTCTTCAGCAAAAATAATTTTATATTTAACCAAATTTTTAGATTTTTCAGCAAAATTATTTTTGTTGAAGAATCTAAAAATTTGGTTAAATATAGATCTGAAAAGATATATAATTTTATTGAATCATCAAAATAATGGATGTGTGAAGTTAGCACCGAATCTATAGTTCCGAATCTATAGTCCTATATAGAATCCGGAGAGTTCTGATCAGAGTTCTAGGTTCCTTTTAAAAAGTTTAACATAATTAGTTAACAAGTTCAAAATAATTATGTAGGAATTTCGAGTATGATAAGCAATGCTGCCAAAAGTTTTAACGTTCTAGCAATCAGTTTAAATGTTCACATAATAATTTTAACGATTCAACAAAATTATATATTTTCAGATCTGTTTTAATTTTTTAATTCTTCAGCAAAGTGTCCTTTCCTTTGTATAATTCTCTTCTTTGTACAATTTTCTAAATATTGACATAAGGAAATATTATATATCAAAATATATCAATATATCAATATATCAATATATCAAAAATATCTCTTTGATAATTTATATCACGAGAATCATTGTTATTCAAAAAGCAAGATGCGATTATTGATTGCATAATATTGTTATGCTATTATTGTTTGAGACAATATGCCAATATAACTAACTAATATGTAATGGGTGAACTATAGATCTTTATTAATATTATTACTTTTAAATGGCCTATTTACCTTAATTGCTGCAACATGCACGCAGACATATATACGCAAGCGCAGCAAATTATTTATAAATTGCGCGTCATAATTTAATCTCATTTACAAAGTGTGCGGATACACAATTACTCTTTAAGTCTGATATTTTCTGATATCAAGGTGAGGCAAAAGTAGAATAAAATATTTAACCTGCATGAATTATTCGGTCAAAAACGTTGTAGATGTAAGCGAACCGACCGATCACATATATTTCTCTCTCTCTCCGCAACGCGCAAAACACGCATTATTGTTTGGCGGAACGCCCGTTTAAATGACGTCGCTAATACGATTCCCAGTCCGACAATACTCAATAAAGACCTGAAACGACATCAAAGACGACTGTAACTGACAATTAGCTTGATTGAGTGAAAAGTGAGTCGTAGATCAACATATGTTTGGTATAATTATGTCGTATATTATGCGGCGTACATGGTCATGCCAAATATTATGTTGACCTATAACTACGACTCACGTTTCACGACTTAGTTACAGCCATCTTTGTGCTCAGATCCTGACGCGTGTACCATATAAATCGCATACCTCGGCTGCCTGCTGTGGCAGTCGCGCATTTTCCCTTTAACCGTGAATTCCGTTCCGGTTTTTTCCGCACTGTTTCGCCGCGGTAGACACGACTCGACGGGACGTCATATCATCATCGGTGAAAACTCCCTACCGTTCGCTATATCCCGTTGAAATTTCCACTCAAATGCCAAGGTAGACATGTCTTTTCTACTTTTTTTCCGGTACATTCTCGTGACATTCTGGCAGAAACGGCGTATTATCAATGACATTCGCTGATGATGACAGCCACTGTAGTTGTATTTCGTGCGATCACCAGTTATTAATAAACATTTAATAAGATTAAATGCTTTGATTCGCGGTAGTATATCTAATCCTCTGTGATAAACCGATTATCCTTGGCTTGGAGAAGAGTTATATATGCATTCTGAAATTACATAAGTATATATTAAGAATTTCAAGTCTTGGCAGTATCCACTGTGTTTATGTCCCGAATACGTCAGCTGCTCTTGAAAGAACAACATCTCGTGACGTCAATTGGATGTTCATATTTCTGAAAAAAAAAGAAAAAAACAAGTATTTTGCGTATTGATATTTTAATGATTTATCTTTTTTCCTTTATTGTAATCCTCAATCATGCTTGTGTATATCCTTGCATACCAATAACAGTTCTAAACAGATTGCATTGTTATTTATTTAAAAATAAGTCAATTTTTTTAACCTTCGACTGCAGCAACGGGTCATTTGAATCCGAAGCGAAATTTGAAGACGATTGATACTATAAAGTTTTAAATTGCAATGTGTAAGTAAAAAAACTTTGAATCTTCCTCTATCAATCGTCGTAAAACATACATTCATTTGTATTCTGTATTTTCAAAATTGAAGACGCTTTAAAATTTAGATGTTATATTTTTTATAGCTGTAGTTGAGGGTTGATGTACTTGATTGTTACAAGATATGGAATTTGGGTTTAA
Organism: Atta cephalotes; assembly: GCF_000143395.1. Lineage (NCBI taxonomy): Eukaryota > Metazoa > Arthropoda > Insecta > Hymenoptera > Formicidae > Atta > Atta cephalotes. The sequence continues at coordinate 963,319 of NW_012130107.1, read as the reverse complement.
TAATTAAAATATACATTGCAGTGAAATGTCTAGTAAATGTATGGACGAGAGCCTAGAGGAAGGCTCTAGACTGCAACAGCACTACTGTATAACGCTGGGCGTGGGGCCTCTGTGGTGGTCCTGATGTGCCCCATGCCGCATTGTCTGTATCTACAGTCAACACAGAGAGCCGCGGCGTGGGGATCAAGCAGAGTCAGCTCTCTGTGAGCTCCCACATTGTACAAGTACGTACTTTTTATATTTAAAGACGACTTTAGAAATCTGTTTATTTACGATTGCAAGTGTGAAATAACAAAAGCTAAATTCTGATTGATCGCATTTTTTTTTTGTTACGACTTACAGGAGGATGAATTGTTGAAAGCCATAAGAAGCAACGAACCATTGCGTCTAACATTCACTCTCCACTTGACTGAGAGTACGTCCGTCGAGTGGGAGACCGTAGCATGGCGCCGTTGTCTATACATTCGCGTACCTAGTTGCCTTCTGCCTGAAGGATCAAAAGAGGGCTTTGTTTCGCTCCTAGAATACGCCGAAGAAACACTACGCTGCACCAATATCATTGTTTGCCTTCGCAAAGATAGATCAGACCGAGGTACTTGTCGTTTGCCATTCTTCGGCACAAACGTCGAAGACTTTTGCGTTGATGAGAAAGACTCACCGTCTAAATCATTCTGTTGTTATGGTCTAGCAATGCTGGTTCGTACCTTCATGTTCTTGGGTTTCACGGTCCTGCCGCCAACTCATGCCTTGGTACCACCAGGCAGTGACGCTGGCAATCTCTACATGCTCTATGCCATCGAGTAATCGGCAAGCAGTTCTGCCTCTCAAATTTAACGCGCAGGTATTGATTCGAGAGAAAAGATACTGAAGTTTCTCAGCTCTACAATTTTTTTTCTACTATTTGATTATTTAATCTCACTCATTTTTCGTTTACTGTAACGACTTTCTCCTCGCTTTCTCATGAATTTAGTATATGATTTCATGTAATTATTTGTATTTTGTTATATTTTATTACAGGTACTACCAAATCTAAGGTAAAATTCTGAAAAGGACAATTGGAAAATTCTGGGAAACAGCACATTTTTCTTTTATATTTTAAGTTTTACTATACATATATAATTTGCTTTTTCTTATTAGTTGCAAATTTGGAAATATATAAGTTTCGAAAAATCACATTTATATCAAACGATTATATTTAGTGCGGAAAAACTTCGGCGTTAAATTAAAGAGGCTTGATGAAAAAACAAAAAAAAATTATAGTCGCGAATACGTAGAACGCGTACATAAAAGGCTTTCAATGGGTATATCGATTCATTCTCTTGAACACAATGTTAATAACTCCTATAAGAGCATATAAGCTGCTGACAAAGCTTCCCACGTGAAAGAATTTGACGGAATCTGTAGTCGTACTGAACAACTAACATCACGGCAACGAACTGTCAAATTTTAGAGAAAATTTATTATCGATATATCTCAATGTTAATTGTGGCAGATTGGGTACCACCGCGTTATTCTCCGTAATATATGTATAAGTACATTTGCTTATTATTTTTAAGTATTATCAATATGTATAATCTAGACTTTAATATCTGTTATGCGAGTACCAACAAATAAGTTTTGATCGCTTTCGTTCTATCATTTAAGAATGATATTATTTATGAGTAATTGACTGATATCCTTTATAAACTGTGCAATTATCTTTCTGTAGTTCCGAACAAATTCATGTTCATGAAATAAAAAAAAATTGCGCAAACATCTAGTAAAAACAAAATTTGGATGATTCAGTTGACTTTTCGTAAAATATGAATCTTTTTGAAATTTTATTTATGATAAAATGTGTTCGTATAAATTGATTACTAGCTAACTTAAAACAGTGCTTCCTATCATGTGGATGGCACAGCTTTGCAAATTTGAAACCACAAATCAAAAACATGAACGTTACATTATGTTGCGCTCGAACATGAAGGAAAACATTTCACTCATAGGATAACTGTTCCGATTACTACCGCTAAAACATAATGATAATTGATATGCTTATTTTAATGTTTTTGAGATAATAGATATCATTTTTTATGTTCAAGTAAAAACTTTAACATATACAAAATAAAAGCAACAAGTTCGAAAACTAATTATTTAAATATAGAAAGAAAAGTGAAAAAAAAAATATAAGATATTGAAACACATATTACTGCCAGTCTTTATTCAAATAGTGCATCTTCAATTACCACATATATCTAATACTGCCACTCATTTACTATGCATACTATTAAAATCATTTTGGAAATCTCGATAAAAATATCTTTAAAATATCATTTAGTAATGTTTGTTAGTAATATTTACTATATCGTTCTACACTAAGAATACCTACCTAACCATTTCTTTAGTCAAAGACGTTCAAATTGGCAGTAATTAGCGAATTGATACATATGTTCATAACAGAACTAATTTACTGCCGGCAGTAATGCTGACAAATCTTAAATAATTATCCCTAACGCTGCTATTTCAATAAATCCCTGGTGGAAAAATTTCGTTGAAATTATTCCACGTTTTGGAATATTTTTTAGTAAAGTTTTAGCGATTTATTGTTAAAATTCATTGTCAGCAAAATTTCATAGAAATTTCAGTTTAATTTCAGTGATTTTTTTTAGTATGTTAACTAAAAAATTCACTTTCAGTAAAATTTTTTCGCAGGGATTAGAAGAATAACCTATCACCTTTTATGATTATTTTATTAAAATCATTTAAATGTTATCATAAAATTACTTTAGTTCATATAAAAAAGTGAAAATACCACGTATGCTTACACTTTCAAGTTATGCAATTCAGCTTCACTTCTAATTAGAACATAAAGTTTGCATCTTCAGTAACATTCTTAACTTCTTTAATTGTTTTATATTTGTAAAATATCTCATACAATTGTGCTTATATTTACATAACAGTCGCAGTTTAATATTAATGATATTTTTAATGTATAATGATCTCATACTTTCATAAAATTGAAAAAAAAACAGCAGTAATTAGGACACTGGCAGTAATTAGAACAGTTACCCTATTTTTCTCAAAATATTCAAAATTGGAAGGTACTGAAAATATATAAATCTTATTTATCATTATCTAAGCCCTACATGTTATTAATTTTTATAATATATTTTTAGGTGATAGTATATCTAAGTATATAGTATATATCTGGTAATTCCCAATCAGTTAACATTGGAGAGATTTTGCTAATAAATGCGTTCTTTAGTGTTGACTTGATAACAGACAACATGAAAAATATATAAAAATACAAAAAAAAATGAAAAATACTAGAAAAAGAAAAAAATGTTAATAGCTTATTAGAAATATAGATAGAGATAAGTACAGAGTGACGGACTATTGTATGTTAACTTCACGCAAATAATTGTCGATTTGCCTTAAGTTTTTAAATTGAACAATTCCATGCATTTTATCCCGTCAGTTAGTATTATATATTCGTACCTCTGATCATACATACACATATGAACACACATAGACACATACAAAAAGTGAATATGTATGCTACGTTTCTTATTCATGAAAATATAATTGCTAAATAAACATTTAATAAAACCTATTATATCGTTATTTTACTGCTTACCAAATTTACTTTAGAGTTTTATTTATTAAACATCAGACTTGACTGATAAAATAAAATGCGGAATAATACAAAAGTATTTTTATTTAATACAAACTTTTGTGCACGAAACGTATAATTAAAACACATCATTGAAAAGACAAAAGTATAAATGTACGGGGCATTTATTTTAAATATTTTTATGTGCAAAAAAATATTGCCACAATACGTTGAAATTTGGCATAATTTTATTAATATTAATATACAAAATAACTTGTCTTGCAACTTATCCTGTTTAATTCAAATGAAATACATATTTTAATCCAATATTTTCAAACTAAAGTTTAAAATTGAACTATATTTATTATTATGCTGTCATTTATATTTTTTATTTAATTAAATATGTAAAATCGAATTTTTATTCAAAACACTATCAAAGTGAAGATTCAAGAACAGATTTAATATATATTTTCATCGTATAAAAAAAGTCATGTGTTGTACACCTCCTTTATGCTTCATTTTATATCTATATCTCTATATATATATATATATATATATATATATATATATATATATACTTACTAATAAACGTAACTACGTTACGTTTCGTTTTATTTTACGTTTTAGTTAAACTTTAA
>NW_012130107.1:948408-959069 GCF_000143395.1 Atta cephalotes | reverse complement strand
TTATTATTATATCTCTATATATATATATATATATATATATATATATATATATAGATCTTCAATAAAAGCAATCGTGTTTCTTATTTTTGTCAAATTTAATTACGTAGATTGGATTTCTCATCAGCTTCCTATAATTAATTTGAAGGATTAGATACAAAAAAAGTAAAACAAAAAATATTATACAATATATACATAAAAATTTATCATACCTCAGATGCAGTTTTTGGAACTAATCCTAAGCTATTGAGCATACCAGATGTCGATTCATCAACGGGACGTGCTGATAATTTTTTACACTTTATCAAGTGTCTCGCTATAATATTATACCAATTGAAATTAAACTCTATTAACAATACCGAATATATTACATCTTTCTTCAAGATTATTATACCTAATTGGTTGCCATCAATTGATGTATACCCGCATAAGCATTGCAATTTCTTATCTAGCGGAATATTAACTAAAGGAGATGGCACGATCAGACTGGTCTTCGGTCTTTCATTATGAATTTGTTGTTGATGTTCTTGGAATGCACGCCAACAACACGTAACATAACGACACTGTTGACATCGTTGCTCACCTCTGTGCATTATATAATTTACATTATTAATTGCAAGATTGTTGTGGTTTTAGAATATACTTACGGATAATGTTCATCTTCGTCAATATCTTCTTCACATTCCTGGCAGGACAAATATCTGACGGAAGTATTCACCATAATTGGCCCAGTACTCCACTTTTGTATTTTTTCATCCGGTGGTAATTCGGGTAGAGGACTATCTACAGTAAATCGTGTCGTCTCTAATACGTCTTTTGGGACCATTATGCCACTGTTGCCGGCTGAATATGGTACTGCCTCTGTATATATTCATTTTAAATTATTATTAAAAGATAATTGCAATCTTTTCATATAATATACAAGTGTATAAAGATTATGCGTTTCGCGGGTTTCCTCCGTGTCCAGATCCATTCTTGGAATGTCAATGTTTCGTGAATCTTGCATCCACTTCATCAGGGCGAGGAGCAGCCTGATACTGATCTTTGCCCTGATGAAGTATACTGCAAAGTTCACGAAACGTTGGCATCCCAAAAATGGATCTGGACACGGAAGAAATCTGCGAAATGCATAATCTTTATATAGAAAGGACCCGTGGAAGTCTCAAGAATATACAAACGTATTCAAAATATATTTTTAAAAATGATATAATCAATATAAAATAAATATATAAGTAAAATTACGATTAAATTTTTGCTTAAATTCTTACTAATTGGTTGGTAATGAAAAAAAATTTATACAACGTTAAATATTTAACCACACATTTAAATATCTATACATATTTATATATACACATTTAAATATCTATATATACTTGAATTAAAAACATGATCGTGTAATTCTCGCTGATGTAATGTTAAGGAACTCTTTTGATTGAACCAGAGACAGCATCTTGAACATTTGTTGCCTTTTCCTTGATCCCTTCTTACGATGTGCCTTTGCATATGCGTTAAGTAAGCGTACACATTGGACGCGTTCGGCTTGCCTTCATTCACAAAATGTATTACCTTTCACAATAGAAAAATTGTATTAATCTATATTAACACAGGAATAGAATTATCTGTGATATTTTCCTCTTCTTACTTTAAGACAATACGGGCATTGCAATCCTTCACTCTTTTCGTGAACTTTATAATAATGATCTATAATGTCCTTATGACTGGATGTTCGATAGCCGCAATTTTCGCAATGATACGGCATCTCGGAAGGATAATGCATCAATGACAAATGATCAATTAACGATTTACTCTTACCTGAATGAGAAACATGTACAAATGTGATTACCTCGCATTATACATCTTATTTATCTTCTTACGGATTACAAGTCAGTTTAAAAATATTAGCTTACCAAATTTCTCTTCGCAAATCGCACAAACTACCATGACGCTATCAGAATGTCCGAAATTGCTGTGTGTTTCTGACACATGAGTAACCATTTGATGTCGAGACGATAGCGGGGTACAACAATATCGGCATACCGATAATTCCGGTTGACCCGGCACTTGCGGTGGTACATGACTAACCATATGCTCCATTACTTCTGTGTTAGATCTCATTACAGTCGAGCAGAGGAAACACTACAAGCCCAAAAAAATTATTTGTCAGATATAAATATAGTTTGATATAAACATAGTCAGATATAAACTCATGTCATGTCAATAGTATGACAGCTCAAAAATTTTGAACAAACCTTGAAATATAAAGAAATCCTTAATTCTTTTAAGACGAGATTTTGATCACCCTCTATTGTAGCATAATATAATTCTTGAAGTTGAATTTGATCTTTCAGATCTTTTTCATTTTTATCTTCTTTTTCTTTATTATTTTTAGAATCAATTGTTGCTCTTTTTGCTTCATGTTCTGTTGAAGTTATTATACCTCGTTTTCTTCCTCTGCGCTGTGCTTTTGCTGTAATAGTTTCGGGAAGTTTCTGAGATATTACATCAGTTATCGGAGTTGAATCTTTCGATGTTGTAACTGATGTATCAGTTGACGTGGAATAAGACCAATTTTGAAATGGATTAGCAGCTATATTCGTCAAGCGATCTAGCAGAGATTCATCTAGAAAGATATATAATCTTTTTATTCGATAATCTAATATTAAATTCGCATACAATCAGAAATTGTTAAATTTTTATCCGTGATCAATGACATTTATCACTCACTGGAATCGATTCTAGTTTGCTCCGAGATATGTCGTATAAGATTGTCAAACGCGCGTTCCGCTGTAGCACCATATATCTCCCTCCATATTAATTCGTCTAAGAACTGTTGTATCATTTGCCTACTAAGCAAACTCAATGTGTTCTGAAACATTCTCGGCACAATTTTTCTAAGATATTCCATAATATGAAAATTGCTCATGAGATTTCTAGGGCTTTGTTCTGAAAATGAAGACTGAAAGACGTGATTATAGCCCATTTCATTCAACGTACTTTTGTCGACAGTGAAGTCGGTCATTATTTTGGAGTCTGTATGGACCCAGTCTTTTAATGGATGTAGAATATTATTGAATCGTCTTCTAAATGATCTCTCCCCTTCCTGTACTGGTTCACACGCACGTAATCGTATATCCAATGTAGACGGGTCTAGAATGCCGAGAACTTCGACTTTCACCTAAATAAATAAAAAGCTGAAAATTCGTCATTATCCAATTTTTTTTCTAGTGAAACAAGAATATCAAGATGTATCACCTGTCGCATATGTCCATCTTGCGATGTCGTGCCTAAACTAATCACACCGACTTGTATTACTGAATTTTTACCGCCCATCTTACGACTTTTGTCCCACACTGCCGCTGTACAAATGCTACGTAGATTTGTATAAAAGTTTTTTAGGTACATATTGGATACTTTCACCCAAGAGACTACATTTTGCACGTTAGTTTGACACGCCCAATGATAAATCAATTTTAATAAGACTGTGGGTGTATAATGGGCTCCTTGAAAAATAGAACCAGAAAAAACGGAAACGAATCTGTCGGGACAACAACTAGATATCCATACATAGCCACCGGAATAGGGAAATGTTCCTTGATCGCTATACATTCCCAGTTTGAGTTTAGGTCTCTGATAGTTCGAACTATGCTGCAAACAGTATTGTTCCGATTTTACTAAGCCTTGTTGTATCAACCATTCAGCGAATTTTGTAGCAGAAAACATGAGCACATTTTTAACTTTGGCATCTGAAAAATTTCAGTTATTAATACGCGTTTAACGCTGCACGCTTGTATATTGACAAAAAAAAAGAAAAAATTATACCTAATGCCTGTCTTTCTTTTTGTGCAACTTGCGGTGGAGTGTCTTTATTACGTAAATTTGGTCTTGCTATTACAACTAAGGATGGGTAAGTTCGGCCACCAGTTGTTTTGTTAAACGTATATTCTCTGCCATCAGGTAGATTCTTTTTAGATTCATCAATTTGTTCAATTGCTATAAAATATTTTGTAATGAATAAAATTAATTATTTAATATATTAATGTTTTTAAAAATATTACATTGTTTCTCTAATTTTAACCTGTGTTTTTATTGCCGATGGATATTCCACCTATACTAGTGTGTTCTGTAGGAGTGGTCTTAGTAACAGCCTTCACTCTGAGATTTGTCACATTTTGAGGAGTGACAGAAACTGAGGGATCCATATTATTTTTATTAGTTAATTCTTTGTTTTAATTTTCTTTTTTCTTTCTCTTTATAAAATATATCAATTTATAAAATATTACATTACCTTTATTTGATACATGTGGTGATGCAGTTTTTGATTTCACGCGAGTAACTGTGGGTGCTGACTGTAAGAATAAGATATTGTAATATATTTATTAATTATTAACTAATTAGTGTAAAAAATGTGTAACTTCTTGTAAAAATCATACTTCTTCTATAATATCAGGTTGTTGCACTTGAAGAACTTTTGTCCTACGTCCAGATCTGGTGTACTTATACTGAAAAAATATTGATTAAATTTGTTTAAAATAAAAAAATATTAATGTGATTAATATTAAGGATCTAATAAAGAAAATATAAATAGAATTGAAAGTACATTCTCTTGTTGAGGCTGAGGAGTTACAGTCGAAGTTGCAGATGTGGTTGTAGTTGTTGTACCTGAAACTGTTTAATCTTAATTAGTATTCGTTCCCCTTTGACTAGTATTCGTGAGTCCAGTGTCCCCAACAAAACTTTTAATATGTATTTTTGCTTAAAGTTAACATAAGTAAACAATTTTTTTTTCAATTTAATAAAATAAAAGTGAAATCTGAGGAATAAGATTATGTAATTTAAAATTAAGATTGTGAAAGAAATTGTTATAAACAAAGCTAGCTGAAGATTTGTTACGATAATTGAAAAAAATGTCTACTGGACCCGCAAACACCAATGAAAGTTAAATTGTCTTCAATAAACTGCGGTTCTAACAAGTAGTTTACTTACCTTGAGTCTGCGTAACAGGTCCCAAAATAACATGTCCCATACGTGGATCAACTACTAGCTGAATGTTTCCTTGAGGCATGTTTCCTCCGCTTGAATTACTTGTAATATTCAATTTAATTGGTGTTGAATTCTTATTTTGTTGAGTCTAAAAGTAAAAAAAAAATATTATTTTTAGATGAGAAAATATAGTCTGATAATTATTGACATAATGTTTGTGAACAGCTAAATCAAATAGAAAAGTTCTGTATCATTTTGCGTTTTTTGCAATAGCTAAATGAGAAATTAATTTATAAAGGTTTGATAATTAATATATATATACAAGTCGCTGATAGACAATCCAGTGTTTACAATTTTTAAGTAAGCAGCATGGCAATGACTTGTCTCGTACTTATCAAAGTCGTAATCGACAAAAATTAAAGTTACTTGGAATTTTATATGTACAAGCATATTTTTCAACAGCTATCAGATCGTATTTTTGCCAAAGTATATAGACTCATTTTACGTGCCTTTTACGATCATTTACTAATTGTCAAGGGAGGAAAGAATAATTTTCGTCGATTTTTAAAAATATTTTAAAGCAATTTCGTCATTTAGATTTATCCAAATTGTCTTTACTTACAAATGGTACATAACATAAATCAATGTGTCATTCCTCATTTCTTCCATCACAATTCCAACATGACCGCGGCGACTATTCAGGAGCCTTAAATGATGACCTCAAATTTCTCTTGAATAGTACATTTTAGAGAAAGATGTTTCAGACTAAAGTTTTGTGATTTCGAAGGAGACTTATGATATTATTGGTTTGACCTTGGATAAAGCTAATGTCGACAGTAATATAACTTTCAAGCCTTATAACTCGCAAAGTATCTAATAAAAAATATTTTATTATAATGTTTTGAAAAGCTCTAGAGAGAGAGATAAATTACAAAAAGATATAATGAAAAATGGATATAAAAAGATATAATGAAAAAAATTCAAAGTGACCTTGCCCTCACTTTAACACCACTCAAGATCAAACCAATAATATCATAACCCATTTTATATCTTCCTTGAAGTCACCAAATTTTTGTCTGAAACATTTTTCTCTGAAATGTACTGTTCAAGAGAAATTTGAGGTTGTCATTTAAAATGGGATACTATATATCAATAATTATCAGATATCCTATACATATAAATTTGTTCTCCCCATTATACTGAAGTTTATAAATAATTAAAATACTTACAACATTTAGAATCTGAGGATTAATCTGCGAGTTATTCTGAACTGCTGCTGAAGTCTGTGTTGAAGGTCTGTAATTAATAAATTATGCGGTAATCATATTTGACACTAGTGCATTTTATAATTAAATACTTACACTGTATACTGATAACCACTGGTATCCCCTATTTGACATATCAATTTAGCTCCCTGTTCTTTAATCAATTCTTCTAGCATAGCTGCAACCTAATAATAACAAGATTGATGTACAATATATGCTCATGTCACAAAAAAAAAAATTATTGCCAGATAAAATTACTTTATCATAATTCTCTTTCTGCTTTGTTTTTATTTGCAGTTGGGCTTCACTAAGGGGTTCCTCTATGCACTCCAAGTTTAATGTCATGTTGAGTGGACGAGCGTTCAAGACAGAACGCGAAAACATCCGTGCTCTTGGCATTTTGTTCAGTAATTCTTGTATAAAAAAATCATAAATATTAGATTACCAAAGTTAAATTGCCCTGATCTACAATAAATATAATAAGCCTTTTGCTTTAAGCTCTGAACTGTAACAATAAGTTGCTCTAACTTTAAATTTTAATTGGGATTTAAATTATTTAACATAAGGATTACAGTTTAAGCAAAGGAAACGCTTTTTGTTGGAAAAAATACATTAGAGTTTAAAATTTAAAACAAAAAAGTTGAAGATTTATTACACTAATTGTAGATCGGTACACACTTTATTTAAACACTAAATATAACTGAAAAATAGAAAAATGGACAAAAACATAAAAATTCTCTAAATGGAAGTTTAGATCTAAATCACTAAGCACAACGACAATTATTCGTAGAAATTTTGCGAATATATCAGAATACACAGATTATACGTTCCCACTATCAGTTTGTCGATGCTATACTATTATAAAAGAAATATTCGACGATCGACGACAACGACGCTGGAAAAGAATCCATACCGATACTCGACGGTTATCTATGCTTGCTGCCGTCCTACTAGCGTATTTCTTGCATCCGATTTTAGACACTAGATAGAACCAAAATTCTTCTTTGGATTTCAAAACGGATTATCGAAGAAATGAATTTTTTTATTCATTGATAAAAAGCCACCGAGTCACAGAACTAATGAAACAAACAATACGTAACCTAACAATTGCTAAATGTGCCGGAAAACCAGGCCAGGCGGTAAAACCTTGACAAATCTTGATGCTCGCCATGAAGGATAGAGAACAGGAGATCGAACTTATACTATATGGACGAAGCCATCAAAAAGCATGGTCAAAAGTGATCATCTGAATTAGTTCGATCTAGATGTCGCTTCCGTTCCACGACATCGTCCTTGCAGTAGATCATATTAGTTTTACAAAGTTTTAGGTTGAAAATTAAGTGGTTAAGTTTTAGGTTGAAAGTTAAGTGGTCTGGCCAAAAATAAGAAAATTTCATATGGCCATCAAATTAGTGAAGAGATCCTCGAGGCCACAATTCATATAATTATATTGGGAGTACAAATTAGTTCGGTCCGTTTTTTTTGTTCAAAAATGCATTTATTTTAAAACAAAATGAATGAACAATTAAAGCATTGTCCATCGCTGCCTACTACTTTTTCCCATCCCTCAAGCAATTTTCGAATTTCAATTCCATCTTGAAAAAATGACTCGTCTTTGGAGGCCAATTTTGGAGCCAATTTTCGATTTCTGCGAAAAAAGTGAACTGGTGACTTGTTGCATCCTTCGGAACAACCAGTAATCAAAAGGAGCAATGTCCGGAGAAAACAGCGGGTGCGGTAAAACATCCCATTTGAGCGTTTCCAAATATTTTTTTACGACTTTAGCGACATGAGCGCCGAGCGTTGTCATGAAGAAAAATAACTTTATCATGTCTTTGCTCGTATTCCGGCCGTTTTTCTCGCAATGCATAGCTCAAACGAATCAATTGTAACCGATACCGATCGCCCGTAATGGAATCGCCAGGTTTCAGCAGCTTAGTAGTAAACAAGACCCTTTTGGTCCCACCAGATATAGAGCATGATCTTCGAACCATGAATGTTCGGCCGTGGTGTTGATATTGAGGTCGATGGCAACGATTGACCGGGCTTAGCATAGTATTTTTTCTTCTTGGAGTTGTAGAATATCCACTTCTCATCTTCAGTCACAATCCGATGCAAAAAACCTTTTCTCTGTTGTCTTTGAATCAGCTTTTCGCAAGTAAAAAATCGCCTTTTAACGTCTCTCGGTTTCAGTTCATAAGGCACCCAATTTCCTTGTTTTTGAATCATTCCCATGGCTCTCAATCGTACAGAAACGGCTTGTTGAGTTACCCCCAATGATTCTGCAAGCTCCTTTTGCGTTTGACTCTGATCTTCTTCGAGTAATGCCTCTAATTCTTTGTCTTTGAATTTTTTTGGCTGTCCAGAGCGAGGCTTGTCTTCAACGCTGAATTCTCCATCCTTGAAACGTCGAAACCATTCCCTACATGATTTATCAGTTGGAGCAGTGTCACCATAAACTTCGACAAGCATTCGATGGGCTTCAGCCGCACTTTTCTTCCAATTAAAGCAGAAAATCAAAACCTCCCGCAAATGCTGCTTGGTTAACACAAAATTCGACATTTCAAACACAGTAAAAATCAAGGTTTTCGTATGAAACTTAAAGCGATATAAACTGAATATTATTAGCAGATGTTTAACCTCTCTGAAACTGCCAAAATCAGCTGTCACTATGAACCATTCACAACAGCTGGAGCTATTTTTAGGGAAACGGACCTAACTAATTTGTACTCCCAATATTTGCTAGATAATTAATTATAATCTTAAAGTTGTTTGATAAATTAGTTCTCCATGTTCTATTTTATGATATTTTCTAGTTTCTTTTCTTTTTTTCTTTTCCTTTTTCTTTCACTCTTTTTGATTTTAATTCCGATATTTAAATTCTCGATGTAGGGGAGCCATAACAGGATAACTTTTATTCACAATTTTTATATGTTAGTTTATGTTGTCTCTGAGGAAGACTCAAAAGTGAGTCGAAACATGTAAGCGCGTTTTAGTGAATAAAGAAGTTTCACACTTCATAGGTATATTATTTGCGTGACGTCTTCTGCGCTTGATTTCTACTGCCCGTATTTTTTCCAGTTCTTTGATTTATAAGGAGTTTTGGTTAGTTTGATTTGTTATACGGATCAACTAAATTTGGATTGGTACCGACCTTTTTGAGGAGATTTCTAAATTTTTTTTCAAACCATCCTCTCACAAAAAAAGTGGAATTATCATTGGTTTAATAGATTGAATTCTTTTACTCTCAAACTCAGAATACCATTCAAAAAGTTGACGATGATAATTGAAATGAATATTACAGAATGACTATCTCTTAATTTTATTTTCGAAACAATTAATAACGGAGTCAAATGTATTCTACGAAGGAAGATCATACCGCACAATAACTTAGAAGAGAAAGATGTTCATCAGTATTTCCATCGTGGTTCATTGTACCTTTTATTCTTTAACAGATAAATTCATAAAATTGAATAGTGACGACATCAGGGTGTCTTTCTATAGTTCAGACAAATTACATAAATACATTAAAGTACATAAAGACCCTCAATACCATCTTTCAAAAATAATGTATAAAATCAGCTGTAATGATGTAACATGTGTGGAACAGAGAGCAAAAAACTTAAAACAAGAATTAATTAACACAAAAATCATATTCGATGAAACTGCTTGATTAGTGATAACGGAACGTGATTATGTCTTTGATTGGGACAATATTATAAAATTTTAGACGAAGATTCTTGTTATAATAAGCGCTTAATTTCAGAAACGTAAACACAAAGCTTACATATCGCTAATAAATAAAATCTGACATTGCAATACCGAGATGATTTTATTATTTTTCAATCAGTGTTCATTTGTCGAGAAAGTAACATACATGTTTAACACGGATCTTTTTAAAATATTTTTTGGTATATTAATTTTTATCTCTATACATCGTTAATTTTATATTGTGATACAATTTTCCACTGCGATATTATTTCATTACAAACTAACACTATTGACGCTGAATAATTTAATAATTGACGAGCATCTTCTCGACATGCGAAATTTAAATGGCCAGTTATTTTACAAGAGTGAAGAGCTTTTACTCGAATTTTTTTTCTTTTTTGTTTTCTTTTAATTTATATCTAACTTGACTTGTCATCGACAGAACATCGAGAAATTTTAAACAACTGATCGTCCAGCCGTTTTGCGAATAATTTTCGTCTCTCTATAAAATATCTCTCTGATCTTCATTAACATGTTCATAATTTTATTTCTTTTTTATTAATTTCTATTTCGACTGCGTTTAATAACAATAACATCACCTGTTCATATACAACTTTCACATCTGAAGATGGCTCAATGAGACCGAAACATGTAATGTAATATATATATATATATATATGTATATATATATATATATATATATATATA
>NW_012130107.1:946692-948206 GCF_000143395.1 Atta cephalotes | reverse complement strand
TTGGAGCCATCTTTAGGGAAACGGCCCGAACTAATTTGTACTCCTAATAAATTATAATGATGCGTGTATGTTCGTTTCGCGATTGTAAGATCGGGTTCACACGTTGACGGAAAAGCAGAAGCCAATAAATCGGAACTCGTGGCTCCTGCACACTGGACCCAGCAAAATGTGATGCGGTAGCCAATAAAGCTCCTAACATGTTCATTGGTTACCGCGTTTTAAGCTCTTGCACACCAGCACGATATGCGACGCGCAACATCCAAGTTATCTTCATTCAAATATTGATGTATCATTTTATCCTTATTCACTGAATGTTAAACAAGGATAAATGTGTAAGTTTATGTGTATGTGTATGTTTTGTTACATATATCAAGGTATAATATATAAGGATACCAATCAAGAAACTTTATTCCTACGATGAAAAGTGAAAAGTAAAAAAATTTTATCATTGAAATTAATGGAGAAATTTTTCACTTTTCATTTTCCATCCTAGGAATAAAGTTTCATGATTGATTCCAAAATCACATTTTTTAATTAATTCTGCTTTTTGTGTAGCCATGCACAGCTCGACTCATTTGCGAGAAATGTTCAATTTCGTTCAATTTTTGCTACAACGTTGCGATACTTGGAAAAATTATATATATGCTTATTAGATTTTTTGGAAATTGGAATTTGTGTTCGAAAATTTATCCAGGTGCACCCATGTATTAAGGCTTAAATACAATAGGCACAGGGAACAGGGAATAACGAGCTGTCCAATCAGAGCTCTGGGATATAATATCGAATTTACATACCAGAACTCTGATTGAATGGCTGTAGAACAGTCGAAGGTTCCAGTATGAGAGAGTCACTCGAAAGAATGCACTGCGAGGACCCCCGCAAGATTGAAAGGGTTCAGACGCTGATTTCGGACCAAGGGCAATCATTGCGAAAATTAGCATCGATTATTGGTGTAAGCGAGCATCGAATTGCCGAGGAATCACCATCGATACAAATCGTACACATTAAAGATATGATAGATGTTCTCTGAGGCTGTCAGGACAAGCCGAGTTGCTCGCTTCGGCTCCCATTCTAGTCTCCCAACAGTCCAGATTTAAATTCCTTGGATTACTACGTATGAAGCGTAATTGAAAGGTGTCACAAATAAGTTTCGGCATCTAATGTGACATCATTAAGGACTGCTATTGAAGCAGCATTCGTCGGCATGGACAGCGCTACATTACAGCGTGCGCTTCAGATTGAGAATAGAGGTCATCATTCAAGCTAATGGGGAATCGAATAATTGTGTTCTACAGGGATCCCCCAATGTAAAAGGTTTTTTTATAATATTTAATTTTTCATTAAAAACATTTTGTTTCAAGAAATTGTTCGATTTGTCCGGATTTTGATGAAGCACCCTACACACACACACACACACACACACACACACACACACACACACACACACACACACACACAACTAATAACTAACTAACTAAACTAAATAAATAAATTAATTAATATATATATATATA
>NW_012130107.1:928482-946672 GCF_000143395.1 Atta cephalotes | reverse complement strand
ACCACACACACACACACACACACACACACACACACACACACACACACACACACACACACACACGAAATAAATACTACTACTAAAAATATAAAAAAGAATTTTTAATAAGTATTAGATTTAATAATATTTCATATTAATTTAAATACAAATGCGTGAAAATAGTTTCTGAGCTGTGTTAACTAATGTGTTAACTAATGTTATTTACATTTATTAAAATTGAATTATTTAAGATGGAGAAGTAATATATATTTTTCTATCTTAAATGATGTAATCTCAAATAATATAAATAACATTAGTTAATATCGTTCAGAAACTTGTAAAAACTAATATATTTGTATGGCTATGCGCGCATAAGTTTGAATATTTTCACTACTAGTCACGTGACGGCTTTTAGTTCCGTAATTTCAATGCCACAGTCCCAAGCGGCGCTAAGGGGCCTATCCCCACTTCTACCAAGAAAATTTGAATCCATTTCAATTCATTTCAATCCA
Organism: Atta cephalotes; assembly: GCF_000143395.1. Taxonomy (NCBI): domain Eukaryota; kingdom Metazoa; phylum Arthropoda; class Insecta; order Hymenoptera; family Formicidae; genus Atta; species Atta cephalotes. The sequence continues at coordinate 946,181 of NW_012130107.1, read as the reverse complement.
TTCTCGTTTGCTGGATAATACTCCTATATTACTAACGTCACTTAAAAATTAGCAAAAACATCGTGGTGCAGTTGATATCTACCTCTCACTTAAATAATGTATTTGAAACCTTCAATATGCATGCGCGTATTTCTAATCAATCTTATTCGCATGTATGAAAAGTCCGATTATTCTCTATTTTTCTGTCTTTGCACACCTCTCAAAAAAGATTGCGTTAGCAATATAAGAGTATTACCATATATGTAATAGTCTCCTTTATAAATACAGGAATTTTTGTACATTTTTATATACATTTTAACAAAATTCAAATGACATTTTCACTGATGATTTTAAGCATTACTAACTGTAAAAAACTCGTCTAAATTAAATTATTTTTAGTCTCTAATAACGTTATTGATGATAAGCAAATGATGCTTTTCTCACTATCACATTAGTTTCTTTCATTCTCATATCCGGTTTCATAACATCATAGCAGAATCAATCACGGATCGAGTCAGCATTGGCTGATTTCAATTTTTAGGATCTCTATTCCCTTAACTAATGTTTTTAATATGTTTTAAATGTTTTTTTTATACTTTACTGTTTAAAGTATATTTGAAATATTGAAACATTTAAGAAGAAACACAATGTGTTTTATTAAAAAAAAAAAAAAAAAAAAAAACCTAACTAGTCTTTACCAATCCTGGTTATAGAAAGTGAAAGTTGTAGTGTGTAAACCCAGCAAACGAGAATAGATTGAAATGAATTTAAATGGATTCAGATTTTCAGAAATATTGATTCACGAATGTTAAAATGAATGCTTTTCAATTTTGAATGCATTTTTATTCATTTATAGGAATTGCACGAAGCATATCTCTATGCCTTTCAATCTAAAAATAATATTAACTTTTTCTGTGTATGCACGCATTGTGAATACTGTTCAATTCAAAATTTTGAATTGAACAGTGAATAAGAAATGCAGTTTTTCAACCCAATTGCATCCAATTAAATCTAATTGAATCCAATTGAACCAAAAAAAAGTATTCGCTATTTAAAATACGCATTTGGATAGAAAAAAATTTCAATCCATTTTAATCCATTCTCGTTTGCTGGGAAGGTTTCCTCTAAGCAGAACAAAAAGTCATGATGATATGAAAATGACATCAATATATTTGATCAATAAATTTGATTTTATTGATTTTTATGATTTCCAGGAGCTTGCAAAGTTATACCGTCATTATGAGAATTTGTAGTCACATTTTCTGCTGCCACGAATTGATGCATCATTCTGTGCACGTTACTAACATTAGTTCCTTCTTGAAATCTTAAATAGCCATTCGTAATATAATATTGATAAATACTATCTTTCGAGAGCTTTCTTACTGTAGAACTTTGAATCACGAATTTTGATATCATTGCTATCAGTAATACATTGATATTGACATATTGAAATAATAATACATACCTCTGTTGATCTACTTGATATCCAAGAGTTTGCCAGTTTGTACCATCATGAGGAAAACTTACATCCGAAACATCACGAGCAAGGGATACTATGTTATTCATGTCATTTCCTTCAGAACTTCATATATATTCGTTAGTAAATATTATTTAAGTTGGATATAAATGTAACATTTGAAATTATATTTAAATGTTGACTCAACTTTATGAAATTTATATATTTCAATGTTACCCAGTAAACGAGAAGGAATTGAAATAAATTGAAATGGCTTCAGATTTTCAGAAATATTGATTCACGAATGTTAAAATGAATACTTTTTAATCCTGAATGCATTTTTATTCATTTATAGGAATTGCATGGAACATATCTCTATCTTTCAATCTAAAAATAATATTATTCTTTTTTATGTGCAAAAATACAAATTGTGAATATTGTTCAATTCAAAATTTTGAATAGGAAATCCAGTTTTTCAATCCAATTGCATCCAAATCTAAATCTAATTGAATCCAACTGAATCTAATTAAATAAAAAAAAAGTATTCGCTTTTAAAATACGCATTTGGATAGAAAAAAATTTCAATCCATTTCAATCCATTTCCGTTTACTAGATAATTGCGTTAATTATAATAGAATATATTGGTATTTCAAAAAGAATAAAATATATCGATATTAGTATTATTTACCTTTGTTGATCATCTTGATTTCCAAGAACATACCAATATGTATTTCCATCATGATAACTTGTAGCCATATTTACTGGTGCTACGTCTTGCTGCATCATTCTATATACATTATATTATTTTAACGTTAGTTTTTCTTTCTTGAAATTTTGAATATCTATTCGTGCAGACATTGACAGTTAATTAATCTTACGAGAGCTTTTTTTCATAGAACTTTGAGCCACGAATTTTGATATTAGTACTTGACATTAAATTAGTAGCTCGTACCTCTGTTGATCTATTTGATATCCAAGAGCTTGCCAATTTGTAGCATCATGACGAGAACTTACATCCGAAACATCATGAGCAAGGAATACTGTATTATTCGTGTTATTTCCTTCAGAACTTGATATATATTCATTAGTTAATATTATTTAAGTTGAATATAAATATAACATTGAAATCATATTTATTAAATATTTCACTCAAATTTATGTAGTCTATATCGTTAATCGTTAAATGTTCAATTTTGTTGTTTATAATAGAATATACTAATCTTTCAAGAAGAATAAAATATACTGATGTTATTATCATTTACCTCTGTTGATCTTGATTTTCAAGACCATGCCAAAATGTACCTACATGATGATAACGTGTAACCATATTTTCTGCTGCTACGTCTTGCTGCATCATTCTATATACATTATATTATTTTAACGTTAGTTTTTCTTTCTTGAAATTTTGAATATCCATTCGTGCAGACATTGACATTTAATTAATCTTTCGAGAACTTTTTTTATCATAGAATTTTTTAGGTCACGAATTTTGATATTAGTAATACTTGACATTAAATTAATAGCATACCTCTGTCGATCTATTTGATATCTAAGATCTTGCCAGTTTGTACCATGACGAGAACTTACATCCGAAACATCATGAGCAAGGAATATTGTGTTATTCGTGTTATTTCCTTCAGAACTTAATATATATTCATTAGTTAATATTACTTAAATTAAATATTACTTAAATATAATAACATAGAAATTATATTTATTAAATATTTCACTCAAATTTATGTAGTCTATCGTTAATCGTTAAAATATTCAATTCTGTTGTTTATAATAGAATATACTAATCTTTCAAGAAAAATAAAATATACTGATATTACTATCATTTACCTCTGTTGATTTTCCTGATTTTCAAGACCATGCCAAAATGTACCTACATGATGATAATGTGTAACCATATTTCCTGCTGCTACGTCTTGCTGCATCATTCTATATACATTATATTATTTTAACGTTAGTTTTTCTTTCTTGAAATTTTGAATATCCATTCGTGCAGACATTGACAGTTAATTAATTTTCCGAGAGTTTTTTTATTATAGAACTTTGAGGCACTAATTTTGATATTAGTAACACTTGACATTAAATTAATAGCACGTACCTCTGTTGATCTATTTGATATCCAAGAGCTTGCCAGTTTGTATCGTCATGATGAGAACTTACATCCGAAACATCATGAGCAAGGAATACTGTGTTATTCGTGTTATTTCCTCCAGAACTTGATATACATTCACTAATTAATATTATTTAAGTTGAATATAAATATAACATTGAAATCATATTTCACTCAAATTTATGTAGTCTATATCGTTAATCATTAAATGTTCAATTGTTTATAATAGAATATACTAATCCTTCAAGAAGAATTAAATATACTGATGTTATCATTTACCTCTGTTGATCTTGATTTTCAAGATCATGCCAATATGTACTTTCATGATGATAATGTGTAGCCATATTTTCTGCTGCTACGTCTTGTTGCATCATATACTCGCTATTATCTGCAGCATCTCCTTTTTTAGATCTCGAATTTTTATTTATATGAGAGTCAGATCTTAAATTATTTATTCCTGTGTTGCTATAAAATATGTTAATAGTGTAATTGCTGCAATTATTGCAACTTACAAAATATTTTACCGATTGCAAAACGTTGAAGTAAATTAAGTAATATACTATAATAAATTTGTAATATACTTAATACATAAATTATGTATTTATAACTTTAGAAAAAAAACATTAATATTTTTATTGTGTAACAATTACCTTTGTTGATCTTGATTTCGAGGAGTTTGCCTATTTATATCATCATGATGGAAGTTTGTATTTTCAGTGGCTATAGACTGTTGTGTCATTCTGTTCATTTTATTGTCTTCAGATTCTTGTCCAGATTTCAAAAGTTGAGTCTTATCAAAACAATTGTGACGTATTAAGACATCTATTCCGTAAAATATGTCCTTTTCAATATTGCAACGTTTGCACCGTGCACTAAATTCTTCTTCTTGAATTTCGAAATATTGCGATAGCGACTTATATGCAATTTCTTTTTGTATAGCAGCTCTTATTTCTTGACTATGTTTTTTTCGCAAATGCGACTTTAGATTTTGTATATTTGCTTCATGACGAATATTCTTACAAAATTTACATTTTCCTTTGTAAAAGTCTATTTTGTCAAAATATTCCCACACCAAGTCATTGTTGTTTTCCCATTTTAAACGATCTTCTTCGGTCCATATTTTGTGCTTATGGTATAAATGTCCTTTTATCATTCTTATCGTTCTACATGAATTTTTAGTACTATCATAATAAGTTTTATTACAACTATCTATTTCGCACTTTACAGTAAAATTGTCTAATTTAACAACATGTTTCCACACCCAATTGTCTGATCTTCTTCGAGCAGAGAGTCGCGATGTGTTACTAAATACAAAATACCGATTAAAACAAGAAAAATATTCAGAGAAGCAGTTTATAAAAGAATGATAGAAAAGAAAGTAAAATATGTAATTTTTATTAGTATATAAAAGTTAATGTATCTTTCAGTTCAATAAGAATCATGTAGTTTAATTGCTATTTATTCGATTTTTGTCATCAATCAATCAGATTAAGATTATTACTATATATTTTACACGTCTTGACTTAAAAATAAAGTTTAACAATAAAAATTGGTTCATAAAATTTGAAAATATTTCTTGACTTTTTTACTACAGACTATTACAACAACGTTTATCATCGTTTATTGTAATAAATGTTGAAATAAATAGATTAAATTGAATGATATGCTAAATATTTAATGCATGTTAAAGTAGATGATATATTAATAACTTAAGAAAAGTGAAACATTAACATTTGAATTACGTAACAATTACCTTTCATGTTCATTTTCTCGATTTTCAGGAGCTTGTTTATTTATATTATCATGATGTGAACTTGTACTGGTATTTTCATCGGCTATAGATTGTTGTGTCATCCTGTTCACATTATCTTCAGGTTCTTGTCGAGACTTTAAACGTTGATTCTTATTAAAACAATTGTGACGTATTAAGACATCTGTTCCGTAAAATATGTCCTTTTCAACATTGCAACGTTTGCATCGTGCACTAAATTCTTCCTCTTGAATTTCAAAATATTGCGATAGCGACTTAAATGAAATTTCTTTTTGTATAGCAGCTCTTATTTCTTGACTATGCTTTCTTCGCAGATGCGACTTTAGATTTTGTATATATGCTCCATGACGAAAATTCTTACAAAATTTACATTTTCCTTTGTATAAGTCTACTTTGTCAAAATATTGCCATATCAAGTCATTGTTGTTTTCCCATTTTAAGCGATCTTCTTCAGTCCATATTTCATGCTTATGATATAAATGTACTTTCATTGATTTTATCAATATACTTACATTTTTATGTTTACTATAATAAGTTTGATTACATTTATCTATATTGCACCGTATAGTAGAATTGTTTAATTTAAGACCATGTTTCCACACCCAATTGTCTGATCTTTGTCGAGCTGCCGTTATATCCTCACATTGTCGCGATGTATTACTAAATATGAAATATCGATTAAGCCAAGAAAAATGTTCAGAGGAGCTGTTTAGGAAAGATTGATGATAGGAGAGAGAGTGAAATGTGTAATTTTTCATTAATAAAGATTATAGATTGAATTTTCCAATTTAGTAAGAATGATATAGTTAATTCTTAATTCTTAATTATTCGATTTATGTTGTCAATCAATCAGATTAAGATTAACATTATATATTTTCCAAATCTTGACTTGAAAATAAAATTTAACAAATGAAAATTAGTATAAGTTTATAAAATTTGGAAATATTTCTTGATTTTTTATTGCAGATTACGACAACACCGTTTAAAACCGTTTATTGTTGAGATATATATAATATATAGATTAAATTAAATAATATATTTAATTGTTAATGCGTATTAAAATGATAATGCATATTAAATGATATATTAATAATTTAAGAAAAGAAACATTAACATTTTAATTACGCAACAGTTACCTTTGTTTATTTTCTCGATTTCTAGGAGTTTGTCTATTTATATCATGATGTGAACTTGTACTTGTATTTTCATCGGCTATGAATTGTTGTGTCATACTGTTCACATCATTATTATCAGTTTCTTGTCGAGATCTTAAAGATTGATTATTTTTAAAACAAATGTGATGTATTAAAGCATCTATTCCGTAAAATATGTCGTTTTCAACATTGCAACTTTTGCACTGTGCACTAAATTCTTCCTCATGAATTTTGAAATATTGCGATAGAGACTTATCCGCAATTTCTTTTCGTACACCAGCTCTTATTTCTTGACGATGACTTTGCAGATGCGACTTTATAAGTGATACATATGGTTGACGAAGTAAACGATCACAAAATTTACATTTTGCTTCGTATAAACTTACTTTGTCGAAATATTGCCATATCAAGTCATTGTCATTTTCCCATTTTAAACGATCTTCTTCATTCCATATTTCATGCTTATGGTATAAATGTGCCTTTATCATTGTTATCATTTCAATAAATTTACTTCTTTTGCCAATTTTATAAGTTTGAATACAACTTCTGCACTGTACAGTAGAATTATCTAATTTAAGATGTTGTGACACCCAATTGTCCGATCCTTCTAGAGCTGCCATTAAATCCGCACAGTATCGTGTGTTACTAAATACGAAATACAGATTAATTAAGGAAAATTCAAAGAAGCTGTTTAGAAAAGATTAATGATAAGAGAGAGAATGAAATATATAATTTTTCATTAATAATGATTATTGATTGAATCTTTCAGTTTAGTAAGAATCATGTAGTTTAATTTCTATTTATTCGATTTCTGTTGTTAATCAATAAGATTAAGATTAACATTTTTATACATCTTGATTTTATATTTTATACATCTTGACTTAAAAATAAAGTTTACATGAAAATTGGTACAAATTTATAAAATTTGGAAATATTTCTTGATTTTTTACTGCAGACTACTACACATCGTTTATCACGGTTTATTGTAATAAACGTTGAGATAAATAAGTTTAATTAAGTAATATACTTAATTTTTAATGCGTATTAAAATGCAGATGTTATATTGAAAACTTAAGAAAGTGAAATTTAACAATTGAATTTAACATTAACAATTTAATTACACAATAGTTACCTTTGTTCATTTTCTTCATTTCCAGAAACTTGTCTATTTATGTCATGTGAACTTATATTTTCATCGGCTGCAGATTGTTGTGTCATTCTGTTCATATCATTATCATCAAATTCTTGTTGAGATTCTAAAGATTGATTCTTTTTGAAACAAATGTGATGTATTAAGGCATCTGTTCCGTAATATATGCCGATTTCAACATTGCAACGTTTGCACCGTGCACTAAAATCTTGCTCATAAATTTCGAAATATTGCGATAGAGATTTATCCGCAATTTCTTTTCGTACATCAGCTCTTATTTCTTGATGATGACTTTGCAAATGCGACTTTATAAGTGGTACATATGGTTGACGAAGTAAACGGTCACAAAATTTACATTTTGCTTCGTATAAGCCTACTTTGTCGAAGTATCGCCATATCAAGTCATTATCGTTTTCCCATTTTAAGCGATCTTCTTTATTCCATATTTCATGCTTATGGTATAAATGTGCTTTTATTATCACTATCATATCAATAAGTTTATTTTTTTTGCCAATTTTATAAGTTTGAATACAACTTTTGCATCGTATATTAGAATTATCTAATTTAAGATGTTCCCACACCCAATTGTCTGATCCTTGTAGAGCTGCCATTAAATCCGCACAGTATTGTGTGTTGCTAAATACGAAATATCGATTAAGTCAAGGAAAATATTCAGAGAAGCTGTTTAGGAAAGATTGATAGGAGAGAATGAAATATGTAATTTTTCATTGATAAAGGTTATTGATTAAATCTTTCAGTTCAATAAGAATTATATATTTTAATTTCTACTTATTGGATTTCTGTTGTCAATCAATCAGATTAAGATTAACGTTATTTATTTTATACATCTTGTCTTGAAAATAAAATTTAACAAGTTTAGAAGTTAGACTTTAACAAGTTTAGAAAATCGGTACAAGTTTATATTTGGAAATGTTTCTTGATTTTTTATTATATGCTATTACGACATCGTTTATCATATTATTTTAATAAACATTGAAATAAATAGATTGAATTAAGTAATATACTAACTTTTTCATGTGTATTAAAATATACATACAATATATTAATAATTTAAGCAAAGTGAAATATTAACATTTTTATATTTTTACATAACAGTTACCTTTGTTGATCTTCATTTCGAGGAGGTTGCCTATTTATATCATCATGATGGGAGTTTGTATTTGCATTTTCAGTAATTATAGACTGTTGTGTCCTTAGTTGTGTCATTCTGTTCACATCATTATCTTCAGGATCTTGTCGTAATCTTAAACGTTCATTTTCATCTAAACAAATGTGTATTAAGGCATCTGTTCCATAAAATATGTCCTTTTCAAGATTGCAACGTTTGCATCGTGCACTAAATTCGTCCTCTTGAATTTCGAAATATTGCGATAGCGACTTATTTGCAATTTCTTTTTGTACAGCAGCTCTTATTTCTTGACTATGCTTTCTTCGCAGATGCCACTTTAGATATGGTATGTATGCTTCATGATGAATATTCTTACAAAATTTACATTTTCCTTTGTACAGGTCTAGTTTGTCAAAATATTGCCATATCAAGTCATTATTGTTTTCCCATTTTAAGCGATCTTCTTCAGTCCATATTTCGTGCTTATTATATAAATGTCCCTTTATCCTTGTTATCATTCTACTTGTACGTTTATGATCAATTGTATACTTATAAGTTTGGTCACAACCATCTATATTGCACTGTACAGTAGAATTGTCTAATTTAAGAATATGTTTCCGCACCCAATTGTTTGATCCTTCTAGAGCCATTACATCCGTACAATATGTGTCACTAAATATGAAATATTGATCAAGCCAAGGAAAATATTTAAAGAAGTTGTTTAGGAAAAGTTGATAATAAAAGAGAGAGTAAAACATATAATTTTTCCCTAATATGTAAAAATTATTGATTGAATCTTTCAGTTAAAAATCATATTATTTAATTTCTATTTATTCAATTTCTATTGTGAATCAATCAGATTAGGGTTAATATTATATTAGGTGTAGTAAAAAGAAATCCATTATTTTTCCATTCAATTTCATGCAAAAATAATGGATTTCTTCTTTTTACTACACCTAATATATTTGACACATCTTGACTTGAAAATGAAGTTTAACATTGAAAATTGGTACAAGTTTATATTTGGAAATGTTTCTTGACTTTTTATTGTAGACTACATCAACATCGTTTATCACCGTTATTGTAATAAACGTTGAGGTAAATAAATAAATTGAATTAAGTAAGTACTAAATTTTTAATGTATATATTAAGTGTACATAATATATTAATAACTTAAAAAAAGTGAAACATTAACATTTTTATTATATAACAGTTACCTTTGTTGCAGATCTTGATTTTGAGGAGCTTGTCTATTTATATCATCATGATGGGAGCTTGTATTTGTATTTTCAGTGACTATAGACTGTTGTGTCATTTTATTTACGTTATTATCTTCAGATTTTTGTCGAGACTTTAAACGTTGATTCTTTTTGAAACAAATATGATGTATTAAGGTATCTGTTCCATAAAATATGTCCATTTTATGATTGCAACATTTACACCATACACTAAGTTCTTTCTCATCGATTTTAAAACATTGCGATAGTGACTTTGTTGCAATTTTTTTTTGTGCAGCAGCTCTTATTCTTTGACTATGTTTTTTTAGCACATGCGATTTTAGATTTGGTATATATGCTTCATGACAAATACTCCTACAAAATTTACATTTTCCTTTGTATAAGTCTACTTTGTCAAAATATTGCCATATCAAATCGTTGTTGTTTTCCCATTCTAAACGATCTTCTTTAGTCCATATTTTGTGCTTATGGCATAAATGTACCCTCATCGATGTTATCAATCTACTTGTATTTTTATTATAATAAGTTTGAACACAACAATCTATATTGCACTGTACAGTAAAATTGTTTAATTTAACAACATGTTTCCACACCCAATTGTCTGATCCTTCTAGAGCTGCCATTGCATCCGCACAGTATTGTGATGTATTACTAAATACGAAATAACGATTAATCCAAGAAAAATGTTCAGAGAAGTTGTTTAAGAAAGCTTGATGATAGGAGAGAGTGAAATTTGTAATATAATAGGAGACATGTAATTTTTCATTAATTAATTAATTTTCATTAATTTTTCATTAATAAAGGTTATTGAATCTTTCAGTTCATTAAGAATTATAGACTTTAATTCCTACTTATATGATTTCTGTTGTCAATCAATCAAATTAAGATTAACATTATATATTTTATACATCTTGATTTAAAAATAAAGTTTAACATTGAAAATTAATACCAGTTTATATTTGGAAATGTTCACTTTTATTATAGGCTATTACAACATTGTTATTGTAATAAACATTAAGGTAAATAAATTGAATTAAGTATTATATAAACTAAATTTTTTGCTTAGTTTATTGTGTATTGAGTGTACATAATAAATTAATAACTTAAAAAAATGAAACATTAACATTTTTATTATATAACAGATTTTTATTATATTTATTATATAACATTATTATATAATAATTACCTTTGTCGAAAATCTTGATTTTGAGGAACTTGTCTATTTATATCATCATGATGGGAATTTGTATTTGCATTTTCAGTGATTGTAGACTGTTGTGTCATTCTATTTACATTATTATTTTCAGATTTTTGCCGAGACTTTAAACGTTGATTCTTTTTGAAACAAATGTGATGCATTAAGGCATCTGTTCCGTGAAGTATGTCCATTTTATGATTGCAACGTTTGCACCATGCAATAAGTTCTTCCTCATCAATTTTAAAACAATGCGATAGTGACCTAGTTGCAATTTCTTTTTGTGCAGCAGCACTTATTTCTTGACTATGCTTTTTTCGTAGATGCAACTTTAGATTGTGTATATATGCTTCATGACGAAAATACTTACAAAATTTACATCTTTCTTTGTATAAGTCTATTTTGTCAAAATATTGCCATATCGAGTCATTGTTGTTTTCCCATTTTAAGCGATCTTCTTCAGTCCATATTTCATGCTTATGGTATAAATGTCCCTTTAACCTTGTTATCATTCTATTTGTATGTTTATGATCAATTGTATACTTATAAATTTGATCACAACTATCTATATTGCACTGTACAGTAAAATTGTTTAATTTAACAACATGTTTCCACACCCAACTATCTGATTCTTCTAGAGCTGCCATTGCATCCGCACAGTATCGTGATGTGTTACTAAATATGAAATACCGATTAAACCAAGGAAAATGTTCAAAGAAGTAGTTTAGGAAAGGTTGATAATAGGAGACAATGAAATATATAATTTTTCATTAATAAAAAATTGATTGAATCTTTGAGTTTAGTAAGAATTATACTTTAATTCCAATATTTTTATTCGATATCTGTCTTGTTAATCAATCAAATTAAGATTAACATATATTTTATATATCTTGACTTGAAAATAAAATTTAAATGAAAATTGATACAAGTTTATAAAATTTGGAAATATTTCTTGATTTTTACTGCATGCTACTACAACATTATTTATCATGGTTTATTGTAATAAATGTTGAGACAAATAGATTAAATTAAGTAGTATACTTAATTGTTAATGTGTTATTAAAATGTAGATGATACATTAATAACTTAAGAAAAATGAAACATTAACAATTTAGTTACACAACAGTTACCTTTGTTCATTTTCTTCATTTCCAGGATCATCATTATCATCAAGTTCTTGTCGAAGTCTTAAAGATTGATTCTTTTTGAAACAAATGTGGTGTATTAAGGCATCTGTTCCATAAAATATGTCCTTTTTGACATTGCAATGTTTACACAATGCGCTAAATTCTTTTTCATCTATTTTATAATATTGCGATAAAGACTTATCTACAATTTCTTTTTGTACAATAGTTCTTATTTCTTGACTGTGCTTTATTCGCAGATGCGACTTTATAAGTGGAATATGTGCTTGATGAAGTAAAATGTTACAAAATTTACATTTTTCTTCATATAATTTTACTTTATCGAAGTACCGCCATATCAAGTCATTGTCGTTTTCCCATTTTAAGCGATCTTCTTCGTTCCATATTTCGTGTTTATGATATAAATGTCCCTTTACCATTGCTATCATTCTTGCATGTTTATTATCAGTTGTATAAGTTTTATAACAACCATCTATATTGCACTGTACAGTAAAACTGTTCAATTTAAGAATATGTTTCCGCACCCAATTGTTTGATCCTTCTAGAGCTGCCGTTATATCCTTACAATATCGCGATGTGACTCTAAATATGAAATACCGATCACGCCAAGGAAAATATTTTGAGAAATTGTTTAGGAAAGATTGATGATAGAAGAGAAAATAAAATATATAATTTTTCTCTAATATGTAAAGATTATTGATTGAATCTTTCAGTTACAAATCATATTGTTTAATTCTTAATTATTCGGTTTCTGTTCTCAATCAATTAGATTAAGAGTAAAATATATACTTGATACATCTTGACTTGAAAATAAAGTTTAACATTGAAAAGTGGTACAAGTTTATATTTGGAATTTTTTGATTTTTTATTGTAGGCTACTACATTTATCATTTATCATCGGTATTGTAATAAACGTTGAGATAAATAAATTGAATTAAGTAACATATTAAATTTTTAATGTGTATTAAGTATGTATAATATATTAATAACTTAAGTGAAACATTAACATTTTTATTACAATTTTATTATATCACAATTACCTTTGTTGATAGTATTGATTTCGTGGAATTTGCCTATTTATATCGTCATGATGGGAGCTTGTATTTGCATTTTCAGTGGTTATAGACTGTTGTGTCATTCTGTTCACGTTATTATCTTCAGAGTTTTGTCGAGATCTTAAATGTTGATTTTTTTTGAAACAAATGTGATGTATTAAGGCATCTGTTCCATAAAGTATGTCCATTTTAAGATAACAACGTTTGCACCACGCAGTAGGTTCTTTCTCATCGATTTTAAAATATTGCGATAATGACTTAGTTGCAATTTCTTTTTGTGCAATAGCTCTTATTTCTTGACTATGCTTTTTTCGCAGATGCCACTTTAGATATGGTATGTATGCTTCATGATGAATATTCTTACAAAATTTACATTTTCCTTTGTATAAGTCTACTTTGTCGAAGTATTGCCATACTAAGTCATTGTTATTTTCCCATTTTAAACGATCTTCTTCAGTCCATATTTTGTGCTTATGGTATAAATGTGTCTTTATCAAGTTTATCATTTTAATTGGATTTCTGTTACAATAAGTTTGATCACAACAATCTATATTGCACTGTACAGTAGAACTGTTTAATTTAACGAAGTGTTTCCACACCCAATTATCTGATTCTTCTAGAGCTGCCATTGCGTCCGCACAGTATTGTGATGTGTTACTAAATACGAAATACCGATTAAGCCAAGAAAAATGTTCAGAGAAGCTGTTTAGGAAAGATTGATAGGAGAGAGTGTAATTTTTCATTGATAAAGGTTACTGATTAAATCTTTCAGTTCAATAAGAATTATATACTTTAATTTCTACTTATTGGATTTCTGTTGTCAATCAATCAGATTAAGATTAACGTTATTTATTTTATACATCTTGTCTTGAAAATAAAGTTTAACAAGTTTAGAAGTTAGACTTTAACAAGTTTAGAAAATCGGTACAAGTTTATATTTGAAAATGTTTCTTGACTTTTTATTGTAGGCTACTACAACATCGTTGATGATATTTATTGTAATAAACATTAAGGTAAATAGATTGAATTAAGTAATTACTAAATTTTTCATATGTATTAAAGTGTACATAATATATTAATAACTGAAGAAAAGTGAAATATTAATGTTTTTATTACATAACAATTACCTTTGTTGAGCTTCTGGATTTCCAAGAGCTTGTCTATTTAAATTATCATTGTGGGAACTTGAATTTGTATTTTCATCGGCTATAGGTTGTTGTGTCATTCTGTTCATATCATTATCATCAGATTCTTGTCGAGATCTTAAAGATTGATTCTTTTTGAAACAAGTGTGATGTATTAAGTTATCTGCTCCGTAAAATATGTCCTTTTCAACATTGCAACGTTTGCACCGTCCACTAAATTTTTCCTCGTGAATTTCGAAATATTGCGTTAGAGACTTATCCGCAATTTCTTTTCGTACATCAGCTTTTATTTTTTGACGATGATATTGTCGCAGATGAACCCTTAACAATGGTGTATATGATACGGAAAGTAAGTCGTGACAAAATTTACATTTTTCTTTATATAAACCTACTTTGTCGAAATATCGCCATATTAAATCATTGTCATTTTCCCATTTTAATCGATCTTCTTCATCGAATTTTCCATGCTGATGGTATAAATGTCCTTTTATCATTATTATCACTCTATTTTTAGTTTTATCAATCTTATAAATTTTATCACAATTATCTATCTTGCACTGTACACCATTGTTTAATTTAACAACATATTTCCACATCCAATTGTCTGATCCTTTTAAAGCTGCCATTGTATCCGCACAGTATGTGTTACTAAATACGAAATAATGATTAAGCTACGGAAATTATTCAGAGAAGCTATTTAGGAAAGATTGATTGTAGGAGATAGAGTGAAATGTGTAATTTTTCATTAATAAAGGTTATTCATTGTATCTTTCAGTTCATTAAGAATTATATACTTTAATTCCTACTTATTCGATTTCTGCTGTCATCAATCAGATTAACATTATATTTTGCACATCTTGACTAGAAAATATTTATTAAATTTAACATTGAAAATTCGTACAAGTTTATATTTAGAAATGTTTCTTTACTTTTATTGTAGGCTACCACTATATCGTTTATCATCATTATTGTAATAAATGTTGAAGTAAATAGATTGAATTAAATATTAGGTGTACAACTTTGCTTCCGTCGTTTTCCTATAAATGGCTTTAGCGGTAAGTGGTGGTCGAAATAAATAGATCATAGACGTCATACAATAAACTTGGGCATCTATCAACATAACCCCACAGAAACATTAGTCGATTTGTGTCTGCATTATAAAGTTATTCTCGATTGAAAATGTCAGTTTACGAGCCAAATTCTCGTCATTTGCGGGAGGTTTTAATTTTTTGTTTCAATATGAAGAAATCTGCGGCTGAGGCTCATCGAATGCTCTCAAATACTTATGGTGAGGCCGCTATTAGTGAAAGAACGTGTCATGAATGGTTTCAACGCTTCAAGAACGGTGATTTTGACGTCGAAGACCGGCATAGTGGTGGAAAAGAGAAGGTTTTCGAAGATGCAGAATTGGAGGCATTACTTGAGCAAGACTCGTGTCAAAAGAAGAATTGGCATGATCATTGGGAGTGACTCAACAAGCCATTTCAAAACGCCTCAAAGCCATGGGAATAATTCAGAAGCAAGGAAATTTGCCGTACGAATTGAAGCCGAGAGATGTTGAACGGCGTTTATTTGCTTGTGAACAGCTGCTTGAAAGGCAAAGACGGAAGGGATTTCTGCATCGCATTGTGACTAGGGACGAAAAATGGGTTCATTACGATAATCCCAAGCGCAGAAAATCATGGGGAGTTCCCGACCATGCTTCCACGTCGACGGCCAAACCGAATATTCACGGCTCCAAGGTCATGCTCTGTATTTGGTGGAACCAGCTCGGCGTAGTGTATTATGAACTGTTAAAACCGACTGAAACAATCACAGGCGATCGGTATCGAACGCAATTGATGCGTTTGAGCATTGAAAGACAAATGGCCGCAATACAACGAAGAGACATAAAGATTTTGCAGACAATGCTTGACCCCATGTTGCGAAAGTGGTCAAGACAGACTTGGAAACATTGAAATGGAAAGTCCTATCCCACCCGCCGTATTCTCCAGACGTTGCTCCCTCTGACTATCACTTGTTTCAATGGCACATGGCCTGGCTGATCAGCACTTCCGGTCTTATGAAGAAGTAAAAAATTGAAATCGATTCGTGGATAGCCTCAAAAGATGACGACCAGTTTTTTCGACGCGGGATTCGTACGCTACCCGAAAGATGGGAGAAAGTAGTGGCCAGCGATGGACAATACTTTGAATCATAAATGTATAACCAGTTTTTTACAATAAAGCCTCGAATTTCGGAAAAAAAACGGCGGAAGCAAAGTTGTACATCTAATAATATACTAAATTTTTAATGTGTATTAAGTGTACATAATATATTAATAATTTAAGGAAAGTGAAACATTAATATTTTTATTACATAACAGTTACCTTTGTTGCGTTTCTCGATATCCAAAAGCTTGTCTATTTAAATTATCATGGTGGGAACTTGAATTTGTATTTTCATCGGTTATAGGTTGTGTCATTCTGTTCACGTTAGTATCTTCAGATTTTTGTCGAGACCTTAAATGTTGATTCTTTTTAAAACAAATGTGATGTATTAAAGCATCTGTTCCGTATAGTATGTCCATTTTAAGATTGCAACGTTTGCATCGTGCACTAAGTTTTTTCTTATTGATTTTAAAACGTTGCGATAGTGACTTAGTTGCAATTTCTTTTCGTATACCAGCTCTTATTTTTTGACGATGGTATTGTCGCAGATGAATCCTTAACAATGGTGTATATGATATGGAAAATGATTCGTGACAAAATTTACATTTTTCTTCATATAAACCTATTTTGTCAAAATATCGCCATATAAAGTCATTGTCGTTTTCCCATTTTAACCGATCTTCTTCATCGTATTTTTCATGCTGATGATATAAATGTCCTTTTATCATTATTATCACTCTATTTTCATTTTTATCAGTCTTATAAATTTTATCACAATTATCTATCTTGCACTGTACAGTAAAATTGTTTAATTTAACAACATGTTTCCACATCCAATTGTCTGATCCTTCTAGAGCTGCCATTGTATCCGCACAGTGTCCGTGATGTGTTACTAAATACAAAGTAGCGGTTATATCGAGAAATATATTCAGAAAAACTATTTAGGAAAGATCAATGAAGAGAGAAGAGAGAGAGAGAGAGAGAGAGAGAGAGAGAGAGAGAGAGAAGAA
>NW_012130107.1:919234-927754 GCF_000143395.1 Atta cephalotes | reverse complement strand
TAAAATTAGTTAACTAATATATATATATATATATATATATATATATACCTGTAAAAGTGATGAAAATTAAGTCAAGACACGAATGACTGAACGTGTTTATTAAGGGTGCCAAAAACAATGTGTGTACTAAGGGTTAACGTCAAGTAATGAAATAGAAGTTTGTTTTTCTTTTAAAAATAGTATCTGAAGGATTGTAACACTTTTACTGATTTATTCACATACTTTATCAATACCCGAATCGATATCACACGAACGATTTATGAACAATTCTGTCGATTTATTATTATTAATTATTATTATTAATTATTAAAGTATCGATTAATTATTCAACTCGAAATCACTTGGAATAAGAAACGCGTTACATACACAACTCGACGTAACCAGACGCAAGAATTGAACTCGATAACAACAATCAAGCAGGTTATACACATAACATTTACTCACACTTTTGATCGATACCCGAATTGATAACACAAGAATGATTAACAAACGATTTTATCGGTTTATTGTTATTACTTAGTATCGGTTAATTATTTATCTCGAAATAACTTGGAATAAAAAAATAAATTACATACACAACCCGACGTGACCCTTCGAGATGACTGAGGGTGCGTTCTGTTTCACGCATGGTCCGCATGGAAGGGTGAAATCACACGGTACGGGAATCAGTATGCGGGACAGGATGCATAATTCGAACAGCCAATCAGCGCTCTTCCGCATTTTTCTGTACCTTTCCCGTATGCGTTTACGGCTATGATCGTGTGCCACTACAAATGCTTCGCATTTTTCTTCGATTGCAATCTACGTTACGTTATCTTGCCTAACCTATAAAGTTGAAATTGAAAGTGTTGAAATTAAATAAAAAAATTTGGATATGGATATTAGGGAAGCTTCAATACGTCGTGTACGATGTAAGTACAAGGAAAAAATAAATACGATTTTTTAAATGTTGAAATAAATAATAATAGAAATATCAATTTTTTTTTCAAGTATTAGTGCAAATATTGCAACTGTTTGCTACCAAAAGAAAATTTCGATTTTACAAAACACATATGCTTTGCTAATATATAATTGATTTTACAAAAGAACATATATTTTTAAGGATGACGTAGGTGTTAGAGATTGTTTACATTCTTAACAACCTTTATCATTTTCTATATTTATAATTCTTTATACAATTTATATTAAAAATGCATAATAAATAATTATCATTGTACAATACAATTTTAGTAAAAAATATTGGGTTATCCGGAAAATTCATGCCGACTAAAATTTAAATTTTAGTATACATTTATTAAATTAAAATTTTCTGCATTTCAATTTTCCTTCAACATCGGCACGAACTTTCCGGACAACCCAATAATAAAGAAGGTAGTTCAACAGAAAAAAACATCTGCTAAAAAAAAATAAGAATAAAGAGGATAAACTGTGAGATATATACAATGAGATATTGATAGAAGGTGTATGAACCAAACCAAGTTTATGGAATCAAACATCAATACAATCCCTATTAAGGAAAGAGGTCTCTTATTTGTGAAAGAAGCGAGATTGGAAATATGTAAGAAATTGGAAGATAAATATTTTATGTGCTTACAATTTTTATATCACTTACAATAGTTACAATTTATTTAAATAAAAGTAATTTTATTACTGAATTTTTAATATTATGAGTTATTTTATAAAGTTCTTCAAGATGTCTTATAATTTTTTATATATGCTATTTAAATAAATATGTATTATATTGAACCAAAAATCTATGATGTTGAACTGAAGATGATTTTTTTTTATCATTTTAGGTGTGCAAGACATTTCAATGAGCTTCTATAAAAAATTCCTTCAAAATATTTATTCATTAATTTATTATAAATAACTTTGAGAAAATATTAAAAAGCGCTGGAAAAACCTCCGTGATTGCTACATGAAAGCGAGAAAGAAAATGACTGCATACACACCAAGTGATTCAGCAATTTCAGATAAAAAAAGATGGTTTTCGCTTTTTTGATCAAATGCAATTTTTAAATGATATATAATTTCAGGGGTGTAAGTAGTATCCTATCAATAATAATGCATATTTTATATAACTTTTGAAATAATTATATCTTTAAAAACTGTACAGTTCTATAAGTAATGTTTCGAAAGAACCTGAATTGATGAATAATAACCTAGACACCGATCGCTTCACAATGCAAGAATCAAGAGATGATGAGAGCAGTTTTGTAGATAGCCAAATGTTCGATCAATACAAATGAATGTATTTTTGGAATAGGAAGAAGTATTTCGTACAAATAGTATCTCTTTGCATGAAAAACGTAAGTTTAAGTTAAAGTAAGTAATAGTCGTAAGTTTGTTGTTCAAAATTTTGCGCTATCACTTTCCATTCTTGTATATAATACTTGTATATAAATACTTGTAAATAAGTATATCTTTTAATGTTTTCCAAATTTCATTACAAGTTTCATGCACAATTTTAGAAATTGTATTTGAAGCAACTTTAGGTATATCCTATAAACTTCATGCTATCACCATTGATTAAATATATCTAATACAAATTTCAAGCCGTGTTCGAAAGGGAATTAGTTCCCTTATATTACATTCTTTTTCAATTTTAGGCCTTAATAGAGACAGTTTATCAAAAATATCCACCTGCATTCTGAAATAATTAAAATGGAATATAACGATGGGTTCTTAACATTGTAACTAAATTATTACTGTCTCATTGAAGAAACCGTTGTGTCACAGTATAAATTCACAGTATAAATTCTAATCCATACACTTCTTTGAACTTTTTTCTTCAGTATTGTTTCATACAATATAAATAGTTTGATCAACGTTGATCTCACATTATTCTTTCGATAAAGTAACATTGGAGTTCTTATAAAATTTCATTAAAATTTTAATAATAGTTTTTTATAACATCAACAATTTATTTTTAATTAATTTATTTTAAGTCCATTTTTAATCTGTGCTCCAAAATTCTAGACAGATCAATAATGACATATGTATAATTTTAGCCTGCTCTATGCACATGATACGGGAAAATGACTAAAAATACATCATAGGATTCAAAAACAATTTTTGTAATAATATAATTTTAAATAAAATTTGTTCAATACTGTCGCAGTAATGTTTATTTCAATATTTGAAATAGTGTACTTACATAAAATTATTATTTTGATGTTTGGTGAAATAATAATTTTTTTAATTATGTATTTATTTCTCGGAACGCGTCATTTTCAGATCTTTCACAGGGCACAAAAGACATACGGGATAGAAAAATGCGGAAGAACGCTAATTGATTATTTAAATTACATATCCTCTGTCCAGGATATCAATCATGAAACTTTTTTCCTAGGATGAAAAGTAAAAAATTTCTCCATTAACTTCAATGGTTAAAATTTTCACTTTTCACTTTTCATCTAGGGATAAAGAAAATCATTTCATGATTGATACTCTGCATGCTGATTCTCGTACCGTGTGATTTCATCCTTCCACAGCGCATCTTATGCGTGCATTAGCTCGGTTCTTTTTCCCCATGCGCATAGAGAAACGGATCCTATGTAGTTCAGGCACGGTTATAAACAGTCTAGAAAAAATTCTAATGGGCATATGAAATGAATATTATATTGCTATTTTTTAAGGAATCTTCAAGATTACAAAACTTATATACGATATATATTAATCCGGTAAAAAATTTTTCATATATAAATATAAAATATGTATCTACAAACATACATAAAGATATATAAATAATCATAAATATATATACTTATACATAGTGCAATGAAAATAATAACAATAATGAAAACATTAAAAAAATTAAAAGGCTAATTTTTCCATTATTTCTCTATTATTTTTCCATTATTTATTTTAAAAAAGAAATTTGAAGAAATATAAAAAAATTACTGATAATTTTTTATATGTAAAATTATATATAATTATGTGAGTAATTTTTTATTTGAGTAATTTTTTTCATATTTCTCTAAACTTAATTTTTTTATTAAACGATGCGAAAAATTGTCCCTTTAATTATTTTTGATGTTTTCTCATTATTATTATTTTTATTATACTAAAAAACAATTTTACAAAAAACAAAAGAATGAAACACATGTGTATTACATATGTAATTATAATAATTATATATAATTTCATATATAATTATATGTTTATAAATATTTATACATATTTATAGATATTTATGCATAAACAATGTTTTATCGGGATTACTTACTATCAATTGCTGCTATGAATTCAGCATCAGATATGTTTAATATTTATAATTCATCATGTTTTGTAAATACGAAGTTCTTTCATTTTCAAAGAAATGTGATTTTTCATACAATAACAATAGAAACAATTAGTTACTCTTTTCCGCCTAAAATGGCTAACGTAACCCTTGCGCATAGATATCACATGGACTATTTCATCTCGGGAGTTGAGGATCGATTCTGTATCTTGAAACAAAGTGAAAATTACTTATTAAAAGAGCGAATTTACTAGAATACTGATAATTTTATTGGTTAACATCTAAAAAAATTTGCTCATTTTTGTAATTTTCATTTTGTTTGAAGATACAGAATCGACTCCCTGAAGCAACTATGCACTGTCATGCGCTGCGAACCGTACAAACATTTAGCCGTTCTCATGTGCGCATGGAATGAAACGGAACGCCTTTCATGCTCTCCATGCGCATCATGCGTGAAACGGAACGCAGTCTGAGCTCGGTGAAGAGCAAGAATTAAGCAGGTTATGCACCTAATCTGTTTGATTGTGCCGAATTCAATCCAGTTTAAGAATGGGCATTGTTAAAAAAAAGCAATCATCCCTGAAAAAAAATCGATTTTCAAATATATCATTTTGATATATCAATTATTTTCTTTAAAGTATCGAAAATAATCAAGTATTTACAAAATCCTTTTACAAAATTAATAATTAAGATTTAGTAACAATACTTCAATTTAATTATAATTTTCTGAATAGTTGGTCCAGTGGAAAAATTCTAGGTATTGGTTGCTGTGAATGTCTGTGAGCAATAGCAACGTGATCAAAAGGGATGTTTCTTCTTCTTCTTAATTTTAATTACCAGCCCAGGTTTCCGGGGCATTGAACTATATATACACTGAAATGGGCATCCGCTACGAAGCATAGAAAATTGTGACATCAATTGATCAGTGCCATTTTAATTTGGTCAATATAAGAGCGAATCAGAAGCTTACAGGTGCACACTTAGGGGCGTACAATAAAAGGAACAGGGAACAGAGAATAAAAGAATAAGAATTTCAACCTATCAGAAACTGTGTATTCCACAATGCATGATTTCTGAATAAGTTGAAATTCTTATTCTCTGTTCTTTATTCCTTGTTTCTTTTATTGTGCAGAGTTTTTTACGTTTAGTGTTCTTCAGTGAGATATATGTCTGCAAGATCATCGCGTGTGGGATTATATTTGAAAGATTACTTTGAAAGATTATAAAATCGCGTGACTGTAAAATATGCAAAGCATGACGTGCTATGTGCTTGGGTGTGCATAGAAGTAAAAAGAGCATTTCATTTCATAGGTAAGAATTTTTGTAATAAAATATAAATAATGAAAAAGTGATCTTTAATTTAGTAAAATTTCCTCAATAAAGGAACAAAAACCACAACACAGGTTGTTTTTTGTGATATTATCAAGATTAAACTTAGACATTTCGGTCAACATCTGGCCATCTCAATAAGAATACAAAAAATCCCGCCTTAGTACATAAAATTAAAACAACTTTCGCAGTCATACAATTCGCAAATCATGCTCTTTTTCTTCTTCGTGAGCCCATAATACGTGGTTGAATCAAATGCAATGTCTTGAATTGTGTAGAATAAGAATTCCCAAATTCTAACATACAATGGACATGCTATTATTAATTTGTTTTAATCTAATTATTAGAAGATTCTTTACCTATTTTTTCAGCAATTCGGTGAAATTTGTGCGTCACCACCGACAATGTAATGAATAACTAGATGGAACAACATCATGTCGATTTTGTTTGTCGTTACTTTGTTCTGATAGAAAATAAAATTAAATCGCAATATACATGATAGCAATTTTGTTATTGGATGAAGAGGATGAACAAGCCTTTGAACCATGAGAATTACACGAAGGCTGATATTCATAATCAGATCTTATATTTAAGATCGTCTTTAAATACAGTCTTAAGATGTCATGAACCAATAAGAGAACCGTAATATCTTAAGATGTTACTTAAGACGGTCTTAAAATAAGAACGGATTATGATCTTACATCCGAAACATCATGAACAAGGAAATTAATGTTATTCGTGTTATTTCCTTCAGAACTTGATATATATTCGTTAGTTAATATTACTTAAATTAGATATAAATATAACATGGAAATCACATTTATTGAATATTTCAAATTTATAGTCTATATCGCTAATCATTAAAATGTTCAATTTTGTTGTTTATAATAGAATATATTAATATTTCAAGAAGAATAAAATATATTGATAGATTAATATCATTTACCTTTGACCATCTTGGTTTCCAAGAACGTATCAACATGTACTTCCATGATTGTAACCAAGGAATTGTACCATGCCATCTATATTAATTTCTTCAGAACTTGATATACATTTATTAGTTACTATTATTTAATTCGGTGATATAATATTCAAATATAATATTCAAATCACATTTGTTAAATTTTGACTCAAAGTTATTAAGTCTATATTATTAAATCATTAGATGTTCAATTCTGTAGTTTATAATAGAATATACTAATCCTTCTAGAAGAATAAAATATACTATTAGTATCATTTACCTCTGTTGACTATCTCGATTTTCAAGATCATGCCAATATGTACATGATGATAATATGTAGTTATATTTTCTATATCTTACTGCATCATTTTATACTCACTATTATCTGCAGCTCCTTCTTCATATCTTGAATTTTCATTTATATGATAGTGACAGTGAGATCTTAAGTCATTTATTCTTGTATTGCTATAAAATACACTAATAGTGTAATTGCTGTAATTATTGCAACTTACAAATAAGTAGTTTACCGATTGCGAAACGTTGAAGTAAATTAAGAAATATATTAAATTTGTACTTAAAGTATACATTATGTATTTATAACTTAAGAAAAAAAACATTAATATTTTTATTATTAACAGTTACTTTTTGTTGATCTTGATTTCGAGGAGCTTGTATTTGCATTTTCAGTGATAGGCTGTCATTCTATTCACATTATCTTCAGATTTTTATTCAAAACCTTAAATGTTGATACTTTTTGAAAATGTAATGTATTAATGCATTTGTTCCGTAAAATGTCTATTTTAAGATTGCAACATTTACACCATGCACTAAATTCTTCCTCACGAATTTCGAAATATTATGATAGCGACTTATTTATAATTTTTTTTGTATAGTAGTTCTTATGTGTTGACTATGCTTTCGTCAGATGCGACTTTAGATTTGGTATATATGCTTCATGATGAAAATTTTTATAAAATTTATATTCTTCTTTGTATAAGTCTACTTTGTCAAAATATTGTCATTGTCGTTTTTTCATTTTAAATTTTCTTTAGTCCAATAAATTTGATCACAACTATCTATATTGCACTGTACAGTAGAATTGTTTAATTTAAGAACATGTTTCTACATCCAATTGTCTGATTTATATCGAACTGTCATTTTATCCACACAATTGCGATATGTTAAATTAAATATTTAAAAAATATTTACTTTATAATGCCTTCAATCTGCTTAATAGTGACATAGCGGTTTTTACTATTTTTGGTTGTCGTTAATAAGTTCAAATGTGTTGGTACGATACGTTTTCGTCACCTATGAGGGAGGAGGGGGGGGGTTACGTTAGAGTTAACGATAGTTGTCTTTCATTAACTATAAATATCGTCAAATATTCATCGATAGCGATAATGTAGAATCGCAGTTACTAAAGTTTGTCGATCGATGTTGTTAACGACTCGAATCAACTATCATGATAGGCATGAAAAAATAGTTACAGAATAGCACCCCAGGAGGGAGGATAGCCACAGAAACGCTTGCCACGCAACAAAATATGATGCGGTAGCTAATAAGCTTACAGCTTCTAGTGTTCATTGGTTTCCGCGTCCAGTGTGCAGGAGCCAATAATCTTTCAACTTACCCGGAAGCAGAGTTCGTAGTTGACTCCAAGGTAGGTTTACTTATATTTTTGAAATGAATAGGCTTCGCCCATATGGAGTTATCTCGCGTTTTGGAATACTGTAGAGTTAACTGTTATTCGAAATCGAGTTTTGGAACGTATTCTTGGAGAAGCATAAATGACCTTATGGCATTCTTTGTTACCAACTTTTAAAATTAAGACTAAAGCATAAACCAGGCATAACTCTTAATGGAGATTCAATTTGCAAACAAGAATTATATATATATATATATATATATATATATATATATATTATATTAGTGTATAATAATAAAGAAGATATATAGTAAGTTAATTAATTTAAATAATATATTT
>NW_012130107.1:888704-919214 GCF_000143395.1 Atta cephalotes | reverse complement strand
ACCTTAACTTTTAAAAACTTTAAAGTTAAACGTAAACGACAACTAACTAACGATAACTACTTATAGTAGTAGTATATTATACAACAATTTTTATATATATATATATATATATATATATATATATATGCTAATTTGTGGATAAATATAAACGAAGATCATGAAGTTATATTTAAATAAACATCTGTTTCTTTCATAATGTGATATAATGATTCTGAAAGTTTAATAAAAAAATTTTCTGATATAATTACAAAGTTACTTACAATAATTTATATTTAGTAAGATTGGATCCGCGATTTATTACGCTATTTTAATTAACCACTTCTTAAGCTCTTCAATGTCAGCTGACATTTGAGAATCATCATTTGATGCATA
This sequence comes from Atta cephalotes, assembly GCF_000143395.1. Lineage (NCBI taxonomy): Eukaryota > Metazoa > Arthropoda > Insecta > Hymenoptera > Formicidae > Atta > Atta cephalotes. Next base: position 918,842 of record NW_012130107.1, on the reverse strand, counting down.
TGACTCTACAAAATCAATTTGCGAATCTAAATGCGAGAATTCAAAATGTTTTCCCTGTTTCCCAAGAAAGATATTTGTCGACGATGCGTCAGTGGCTTCCAACTGGCTAGTCTTTGTCATACGCAACAGATTCATTTCTTTTTCCAATAATGCTTTTATCACATAACATCCCTTAGCCATAGTTTGATCTTGCTTGTTGCACATTATAAGGACAGGAGCATTTTTTTGTATATCAGGATCCGATAACAAATTATACAGATACCTGCAAAAAAATATTAATCATATAAATGTTAGGATTTATTCAAAATTTATATGAAACATTTTGTTAAAAATATAAAATCAATTTCATTAAATTTTATACTTACTCAGCCACATCTCTGATCTCCTTCTGAATAGTCACTGCATCAATTATATAAACCAGACCTTTGACAGATGATTTATATTTATCGAAGTACTTGCCACGTAGTCGTTCATCTCCAGGAATGTCCACTATTCTTAAAAAACGCTAAGCAAAATTTTTATAAGAACAATTACAATATAGATACACTACCATATAATTATAAATCTAGTTTATCACAAAATATTGTTTAAATCTTACATAGTTGATCGTAATATCTCCTATATTTTCTTTAACAGATGTATATGTCTTGACAAATTGAGAACATAATAATCTTGCATAGATCAATGTTTTTCCACTGTCACTAAGGCCCGTTAAAAGGATAATATTACCTTTAGATTTTCTCTTGCGCCAAAATACAAATAAAACTACAAACATTAATTTTATTAAAGTAGTACTTAATAAAAATATATTATGTATAAGAGAATGATGTAATATTATATGTAAGCAAATAATTAAAACACAGAAAAAATATTCTTTCCATATTAATTCAGTTAAAATTATTCGAAAAACAAATCCTACAAACTTATGTCAAGAAGAAAAATTAAAAAATTATTTCTTTTTACACACACACATAAGTTAACAAATAAACCATAGTAATTTTAAAGATATTAAAAAGCATATGAAATAAAAATAATAAAATAATAAAATAATAAAACACAATAAGATAATTTATAAAATAAAAGTAATACATTCTCAATATTACAACACTTGTGAATAAACATGCCAGTTACCTAATGTTATAAGAATAAATGCAGCAACCAGTAAGGCTAGATGTAGCGACTGTGAACTGTCATCTCCTTTTAATAACTGTTCTACGTATTTCTTCATAATTGTGATTAGCGATTCTCTCGAATCTTACAATCTCTCATGGACATATGCCGCAGTCGACAGATGTGAATTCTGAGTTCTAAGGTTATATACACGAAGTATATACTAAGAGAAACTCGTAATCAATTAAGGTGCCTTTTTATGTATAGCTGACGCTTATTTTCAATCTCTCATGGACATATGCCGCAGCACAGACTTTTGTATAACGCACAACGTATAATGCATAAGCGAATCAACTAATCAGAATCTTTCCTTTCCTCTCATTCCATGGAAAAGAAGAATTTTGATTGGTTGATTCTCTTATGCACTATGCATTATGCATTATGCAAGAGTCTGTGCTCCAATGTCAAAATAGGTCACGTAATCAAAATTGACGCTTGATATTCGTCCATTTTTATCACGTGTCTTATTTTGACGCCGAAAATGAGCGTCGAGCAACGGCATGAAAAGCTACCTTTACAATATATATATTATCGAAATGTATGATTTTTAAAAATGAATTGTGACATCTGTGCTAAACAATTGTAAAACATATTTATCGATTAGTCATGTAAAAATCTACAATTACTTGCAAAGCTTATTGACACGATAATTTACCAATCGCTAATATTATAGATTTCAAACAGCGTTTTATTGGTTTAGAGCAAGAATTTATTGAAGATAAGTTTGAACAGTTTGCATGAGTTTCGTAAAGATGTCGCTGTTTAGACGGAATAGTCGAGTAGACAACGGTCACACTGTAAAAACTTTATATATACAATTAATGAATGATAAATAAATAATAGACTTTTCGTATTACTTAAAATTTGCAACGCGTGACGCTGCTAACTTCATCGCGTATTTAATTTAAATTTTTGTTTTAATAAGTACATAATTCGCGCGGTTTGCTCTTAAGAGTGAAATCATACGGAAAAGGGCTACGGAATAGAGAATGCATTATTGAAACAATCAATTATTCCGCTATTCGCGGAACAACGCAGAAGAATTGATTGGTTGGAACTGATTGGTTGGAACTGATTGGTTGCTTCTATGACGTATTCTCTATTCCGCAGTCGTTTTCTGCACCGTGTGATTTCACCCTAACGAACATTGTCACATCGCGCAACAGGCAATCTTCACGTTTCGCGATTGTTTATTTGTCTCAGCTGCGTCATGGTGCAAGTACGTGCAACGAGCATCGGAAAGATCGCACAAAACAACAGGTAATCGTTTCGTTATGTCGATTAATCATGGAATCGTGATTAATCACTATTTCGCGATCAGCTCGTGTCTGCCCAAACCACGAAACGACCGAAGTGAACATGGCAGCGCGATTCCCTCGATGAGCAATTTGGTTGTCACAATTTTATAAATAACGTTTCGACGTGATCTTTATCAATTGATTTCTTCGGTACCTCGACGTCATCAAATTGCGACGAGAAACTGAGATTTGTATTAATGAAAAATAGAAATCGGATCTGAGCATCTAATATCATGGAACAAGTCGGAATGAATTCCAATTGGAATTATTCCGTTTTTTTAAATAGAAAGTACAATAAAAATCTAAGGAATAATTATTGAATAATTCCGATCGGAATTTATTCCGACTTATTCCATAAGTGCCCTGATTTCGATATTGATACTCAAACAGATCAACAAATCATTGATCATGATAATATCAAAATGATAAAATGGATTGGGAATGATTGAAAAATTTTAATGATCATTTTGGAATCATTTCGATATTATTTTGATATCATAATGACTTGTTATTTTGCTTGGATAGAGTTCGATAGATTCTGACAACAAAAATGACTGCCATATTCACTTAGGCTATACATCAATTAGGATTGCATTCGAAGAGAGAAGAGGCGATATTACCGCCAGAATAGAATAGAATATTTTATTTGCTTCAGCGTATATAAGTCAAGAAGGGGACAATTCTTCTTAACTCGCTTATTCTTTCACACTTTCTTATTACCATCATTCTATTATATAATTGCATTTCTCATTCTATTTTTCATCATTTATTAGATATAAAATGAAGATAGAATAACAAATAGTGCTAATATAGTGTCTTCTTGAACGCACTTTACATCGTAATAAGGAATTTAGAGTGTAATAAATGCAACTTCCGTAAAAGCTGCATTTGCGCATAATGTGATTAATCAATCGATGAATTAAAAACTCACCTTGGGCTGCATTCGGGGAACGCGCTATTAGTAATATCATTTTATCTTTATTGTTCATTAGATAAAAAATATAAAATTTTAAGAATTAGAGACAGATAAACAGAAAGTTATTAAACTGAAAAAATATAAAGTTATGCCCATTTCTACCAACGTAGATTAACTTTAATCTCGATTCAACTTACTCTTCGTCTTTTTCTAATTCTAAAGATTAGAAGAGTAAGTTAAACCGAGATTAAAGTTAATTTATGTTAGTGGAAAAGAGCATTAATCTTGCATTTGTGGAATCAAGTTCAAGTCTGTGTGCCATTTAACGCTCACAATGCTCTTGGAATCATTTCATCCTTGTTTATCAAATGATAAACAGGAACAAATGAAGCCTTATAAGCACTAAATGAAATGCAGCCTAAAAATAACATTTATGTTATAATTTCGCAATAATATAAATGTAATACAATACATTGCGTAATATAACAGTTATATTGTTGAATAAGAAATTATGAAAAGAAAAGAACGATTTTACTAAAATATCTAAAAATTTAGTTAGATACTGATCTGAAAATAATTTTGTTAATTCATCAAAATATTTGTGTAGAAAATTCAAGCATGGTGACCAATGTAAAAAAATATTGATATTCTAATCATCAACTTGGGTTTTTCACATGATATATTTTGATAGTCTAATAAAATTTATCTTTCGATTTATACAAATATATCTAATTAAATTTTTTAATGTTTCAGCAAAACTGTTCTTTCCGTGCAGATGTTTTCATTGCTTTATAGTTAGTGTTGACTAGACGTTGTGGTGAACTGTAAGAAAGCGAAAATCTACACGAATAGCTCGACATTCCACGTGGAATGCAATGATGTCTGATCTTTCCCTTCTTTTACAGATTGTTCGCGTCGTTTCTCAGGCACGGAGAATCTTCGAGTATAATCCTTCGAGCGTACATTCATTCTGGTCACAGAAAAGGACACGGAACCTGAGCCCCGCGTGCTCGCGTTTCCCGTTCGTGGCAAACAAGGAAGAAGACCGACGCGAAACACGGACGCACTTCTCCGTCAACTCGTCCACCGCATTCGTGAATTTATTGCATCGATCGCGAGATGCACATCCGGACCCGACTTCGCCGCTAACGTCCCCTCCGGGATAGCGTCCTGTCCGTCAGTTCTCCGTCCCGCAGATCGTCGAGACATTCGGCTCTCCTGCACATCGATTACCCACCGTCCCTAGAGATTCCAGCTCACGCGATCCTGCCGACCGTACTCCTCAACGGTGAGTCGAATCTTTCTCAATTTATCTCTCGGCGTTTTAAACTGTAAAAGGCTACAGAGAAAATGTCTCTTGTACTCGAGTACAGCGTGGGTCCTTAAGGAGCAACTCCTTTTTTCTTTCTTTTACATATCGTAACTAGTTCTTCTCTTTGTTTCTGGAGAGTGACGTAAATTAATTAATTTTGCAACAAAATTTCTTATTCTGTACTCGAGTACAGCGTGGATTTTCAAGCTTTTTCTCTTTCGTACACGTGTTTATTATGATAGTTTTTGGAAAACTTACTTTCCAGTTTGTAGACTCCTAAGAAGTGACGTAAATGATCTAATTATTGTCCATTAAATACAAAATAATAGTAACATTACATTAATATTATAATTCCCCATTCAATAAATGTAAGGTTCTGTGCACAATGAAAGAAATAATAGGAACAGGAATAAATATTAAATATTAGAGAAATAAAAAAAGAATAGAGAGTAAACGCGCACACACAATGGATATAATAAATATGATATAAGACATATCATATTTATATATAACGTTTAATCTTTATTTCTAATTTTTTTATTTCTATAATATATTTCTATAATATTAATTCTTTAATATTTATTCCAAATTCCTCCATTATGCGCAGAATCTGATGTATCATATTATGCATAACAATTATATATTGTTGAGAAGAAAATATACAATTATAATATTAATGCAATGTTACTGTTACTTTATGTTTAACAGTTAATTTTATGATAAACTTTTTTCCTCTTTTTTCTTCTACAACTTTATTTTGTGGAAGGACTTTTTACTTATAAAATTATTTTAATTATAAAATGCTGATAAGTTGCCGCGTGCAGCGAAATACGAGTACATGTCGTCGCGCGCCAAGATATTTTTTATGTAATAACACGTCCCAAAGAGCCGCTATAAATTCGCCAACACGTTCTTAATTACGCTTCTCACGCCGATCCTCTCTTGTTAAGTATGTATCAATTATCGAGTGGCACGATCGAGCCTCTCTCTTTTTCTCTTTTATCGCGGCACGAGAAGATGATAGGTTTCGGAGGTGTTCAAGAAGAGCTGCCCTCGTTACCGATCTTGCTTTATATTGCGAACGAAGCGTCATTTAGTCTCGATTCCGTCGGTGTAATCGAAGATATGGTTCGCGCCTTCCCAAAAATAATTTTATCGATTGCGGTGCTCAGTCGAACGTTATTTATAGGTCGTAATCGTGACGGTTGCTCTTTCTGCTCTTTCTACTCAAATGAAAGGAGAATGAGCAGAAGAAAGAGAAACGACCGATTAAGTTTCGAAGAGTGCTTATGCTTTCTCGCAATTCTGCAGAAGGAAACGTAAAAATGGAGACACAAATCGACGGACGGATTACCGTAAAAGCAAGATCTCGCGTTAGGAGGGAATCACGCAAGAAAGAACGGCGGTGTGATAAAGTACGGGCAAAAAAAGGACGCCGTTGGGACCGAGTTGGGGTCCACCGAGGTAGAAATGGTAGAATACGCGCGAATTTCTTACGACAGGACAGAGAAGATCCGCAAAAAAAAGGACCGCCCTGATGGCGTACGAGCGCGCAGAAATCTGCAATTATATCGCAAAAAAGGAGCGATGAGCGGACTTCTTCCTGGCCCGTAAACAATATCGCCAAATAAGTCGCCGAACATAAATTCTCTGCGTTCTCGACTCTCTTATGCGGAGATATTCTCGTAGGGCCTAAGACCGGTATTCAAAGTCAGTTCTTATATTTAAGACGGTTTTAAGTATAATTTTGAGATGTTATAAACCAATCACAGACCGGTATTCATAATCGATTCTTATGAGTTTTTTATGATAAGCCATTACCCAAGTTTTTACTTTTAAGTTTTAAACCAAAGAAATTGTCTCGACTGTTCTTCTTTTGATTATTCGACTGTGATTGGTCAATTTCTTACGACTTAAAACTTAGGTAATAGCTTATTGTTAGAAAGCTAAAAATTATCTTTATAAATTTAAGATGAACTAATCAGAGAGTTGTATTAGCATCTTAAGATATTACTTAAGACAGCTTTAAAATAATGGAATATTGCGCTGAAAGAAAAGATTGGCTGAATATCGGACATCATTCCATATCATCAATCTCGACAACGCGGTGAGAAATTTGGTATCTGGATGAATCATATTAGCTGGATCAAAAAAATTTCAAATAAAATTTTTCGATCGATTTTCAATCTTTTTTTATGTTGTAGGCACTGAAAGAAAAGATTGGCTACTGCAGATTACATGGTAAAATATGGCATAGCATTTTTAATTGCAACAACCAATTTTTGGTTGCGTTAATTTATCAAAAACTTATACTGATATTTTGCGGACTAATGCAACCATAAATTGGCTGCTGCAAACAATTTAAAATGCTATGCCATATTCAGCCAATCTTTTCTTTCAGTGTAAAATCAATGTACAAAGAAAGGTTAAAAATCGATCGATAAATTTTTTTATTTTCAATTTTTTTGATCCAGCTAATTGATACCAAGTTTCTGCACTGCGCTGAGATTGATGTTCATATGGAATATGTAGATTGATATTATGGTCTGCCAACTTTGATAGTTATTTTGCGGAGAAATAAATCTTACAGGACGATCATGAAAGAGAAGGGTCGCTTGAGCATGTGTCGCATTTTTAAATTACTAAATTAGAGAAAATTTATCAATTTTTGAAGGGAGAGACGTGCCACATGTGTAATCGGTATCGCGGTAGTTATGACAGGTAAAATATAATACCTCTGAAACACGCGTGTACATGTCTATAATTATATATAATTATATCTCGTGTGTTCTTTTTCCTCTCACCTTATAAAATTCACTTTGAAATTGGAAAGATTCAGATCGTGTACTGATAGCGAAAAATCCCTCGTCGTTTAAGAGTAGCGAAGTAGCATTTGGTTCTTATAATTTCTCGCACGATGAATCTGATTTAATTCATCGATTTAGCGAACTCGTGAGAGTCAAGAGAAAGAAAGGGGTGAAACAAACCGCCCATTTGTTTCGGAACGAATGGGAGCACTTGCCGCGTTAACGCTTCGCACGTAATTATTATGGTCCGGCTAATCTGATCGGATTAATTTTTGCCGGATTCGGCCATGTTCCGTGTGCGGCAGTGATTACATCGCCGTTTGCGCTCTTGCACCTGTGGGGTTAACGCCACGCCACGCCACGCTAATGGATTCCCTGGATCGAATAATTACGGGGTGCGAATTGCAAGTCTCACGTGCGCGTGTTACGGCATTTCGATCTCACGTCTCCTTTTCGGACGGGAAGTAATTGCATTGCGTGTTATACTTATCTCATGACAGTGATCTTCAAATTTCCGCATGACAGCATCTCTTATACGAAGGAAGCAATATAAACGATAAAACTATTTTAATTATAATTTTCTCTGCTTTCTAAGTGAATTAAAGCTGAAGTAGAAACACAGGTATTGGTTATTTAGACACAGGAAGTTAAAAATTCACTCGCAATACAGTAATTCTTGTCGCTTATTCTATTAGCGAGACAGGTATTGGAGTCAAAGATAAAAATGTATCGTTAATCAGATAAGTGACACGATTATGAATAATAACGACTTTGACTTAAGGAAAAATTGATAAAAGCCTATTTATAAAATTTCTACTTGAATAATTGTCTCTGAGATTGCACATAAATGTACATTTTTTTTAAAATTTATATATGAAAATACGATCTTGCTGAAGTATCTAAAAATTTAGTTAAATATAAACTTGAAAATAATTCTACTGGACTATCAAAACAATTATTACGTTCAAGCTAGTAGAATATTAAAATTTTTTGTACTATTATTCATCATGCTTGAGATTTTTTGTAATTATTTTTTGGTCTAATATAATTATTTTCAGATCTGTATATATAGCTAAATTTTTAGATATTTCAATAAAATCGTTTTTTCTGTGTATGAAAAATTTTTTATCAAATTCAGATATACTGGATATAAAGTACCATTTTTCTTGTACAAAATCATGATTATACTCTTAATTCGATGAAGGCATTGTTTATTTAAAAATTTCAATTTCACATTTGTTTTGGATCGTTTTATTCAATGCGAATCATTTTTGAAGAGCAAAACTTTTATACCGAGACTATTCGTCGTGGAGAGAATCGCGAGATTTCTGCAATGTGCACTCGACGAGTATCAAACTGCTGGTCAGAGAAGCGATCCTTTGAAGACATCCCTCTTTTCTACCCCGTCTTTGTGAGCCGCTAAAAGCACGGCATATAAAGAATCAACTTTGTAACAAAACCGATCATAAAGGTAGCATCCTTGTACGTATCTTTTCTCTCGTATGAGTATCAGGAACGTAAATCTCCATCGGATGAATAACGGCTTCTGATGGGGGGCCCTCATGAGAACAAAGTCGGGCCTATTAAAACGTGCACATAGTAGCTTCTCGCAAACGCACATTGCTGCTGCTGCTGCCCGTTCCGCTAATAAAACGTTACAAATTCGTCGCATGGAGGGTAGTTTATGACACATATGAAGCCTTCATCATAGGAATAATGTCGCAAACGCGATTTACGTCCTGCGAACGCAGTGACGGATTAAGGCATTTAGAAACCATAGGTGTAAACTGTTTCTGGATCCCAGTCTAAAGCCTGAAGCACAAGAAGTTTTTTTTGCAGGTCCTGAATAATAAAACGAAAAGGGAGGTTACAAATTGTAATTTACAGTCCTCTTAGACGTAACAGTCACAAAACGTTTCATTCGATATTATAAAATCTGTCAGCAGTCCTTCTACGAGCGACATTTCAAATCATTGGTGTCTATATCGTCAATTCTCTGTCTGATGTTCGAATCATATTTATTGCTATATATTGTATTTACGTGCTTCATTTTCTTTTCACAATTTTTTTATATTGTGCTTCTTATCATCACAATTCTATATACACTAAAAATTTAAAAATAATTAGCGTTATACTAATTACAGTTACATGATTAAATTAATAATATACTTTAGGTTTTGCATGTAAGAAACATTAATTTGTACTAAGACATTAGTATCTTTTATCTTACCATAAATATATAAATTTTTCCTTATCTTTACCGTAAAATATTAGAAATGCTGGGCGACACTCGCGTAAAAAAAATTTGATGAATGGCTGCACCGCGATGCTCGAATAATAGGCCTTAACCTTTTCATGAACGTTGCCCGATTTTTGGACGTTCCACGTGGAATCGGTACAAGAAAAAAAATCATCCGATTCAATCGGACGGATGGGGTAAACGTGCGGACAAAAGCACCATTGTACGTCAATTTTTTATAAGGAATCTCGAGACTCTCCATTGTGCGAAAATTGAGGGCTTACGCGTCGCGGGAATTGCGGAGGTGGAAAAAGACGGCGAAAAACGGGTTTCTGAAGCCTAAGTCTCTAAAAGAATTGATCTGTATGATTTGGTGCTCTTTCAGTGGAAGAGCATTTCTTGCGCTATATCTGTCCATCTATAAGTTTATGTCACGAATGAACCAAACAGATACTTTCTGGGGATATGTTAATACAACTGCATTACTTTTTTAATATTATAAGTTAAGTATTTCGATTTTTAAAGCTAGAGATAAAAAGATTAAAAAAAGAACATAATAGCTATTCATGAAGATTTTCTTCAAAGAAGTCATACAATTTACACAATGTGTAAAATTGGCCTTTCAAATTAAAAAAAAATGAATTTTCTATGGCTCTATCGTCATTTGATTGCTCATTGTCTGCACATGTATGCACATTTTGAATGTTTGTACACTTCTGGTAAAAAAATTAATAAAGAAGAAAAAGCAATTTTGAGGGGCTAATTTCATACCAACACAAGATTTGCGTGTCTTATCTTTGCTTCTTCATACATTGTTAAATATCGATGTTTTGTGAAATATAATAGTTTATATCAGGGTGGGAAACAACCTGATATCTAATGAATAAACTTCAATGTTTACAAAAGCGTTGTTGAGTAAACTTCAATGCTCATGTTAGCATTTAACGATGAACGTGAAGATAACTCGCATATAGCTTTTTTGAATGCTGATTATTTTTTCAAAGAATTCTTGTCTCCGTTTATTATATTAATAAATATGATCACATATCCTCTATAGTATTAAAGCTTTTGACTTAAAACTTAACAAATTTAACGTTTTGGGCTCTATTTATGTACTGTTTGTGTGCGAGAAGTTTGGAGGATTATTGTTTTTCCGAGATCAATATTTGGATCGATCGAGTTCTGATCGCACATCAATATTTTTAAATAACCGATTAACCTAAAGGTGAACGAAACGACTTCCGTTTCAAGATTCGATAAAGAAAAGAAAATCCTTTTGGGGTTCGACAAAACGCCGTTCGGGTTGCCGCGTGTCACTTCGTGCCTAACAAAGCATCATTGACGAACCGTACATAATATAGAATTTCACGAAATCTGGATTTTTCTAGAGAGAATAGAAGTTCGAGATCGTGGTCCCTTAAGGGTTCGCTGCGTCCGAGGGTTAAACGGGAGGGGGAGTCAACTCCTAGATCTTACCTCTGAGGCATCACCTGTGTTGAGAAAATTTTTTTGATCAACTCCCACAGACGGTCTTACGTGAATTTTCTCACGGCCGGCGATTTTTCTTGTTACACAAAGATCATTCTTTGATGTTGCATTTGAAAGTCGACAGTTGAAAATAGAGAAGAAGACAGATTATTTTTTATTTTTGATGTGACTTTATGAGATAATATATTTGAGAATAATTTCTCATATGAAGTTAAATAATTAAAGATCTTATTTAAATTATATTAGTCAAATGTCAGTTATTGAAATTTTTCAAGTTTAGCTGAAAAGATTGTATCTCCATATAGGAAGAATGATTTTGCTGAAAGATTTAAATTTTGCTAGAACAAGTCTACAAGTCTGAAAATAATTTTGTTTGATCATCAAAAAAATTATGCTAGAAATTAAAAAATGACGTGCAATGTTGCAAAAAAGTTTGATATTCTAACAATTGAACTTTTAACAAAATTATTTTCAGATCTAGTAAAATTTTAAATCTTTCGACAAAATCGTTCTTTCCGTGCAACAAAATAATAAATAATTTATACAGTAGATTGCAGATAATATTATTTAATTGTATGTTAATGAAACATTTGAAATATAGACTATTAAACAAAACGATAAAAGAATCACGTAATGAACGAAATACAAGGAAATGTCGAGTCCCACCCACGCAGATTGCACTCCCGTGAATTATTCAGCAATTCGCAGTTTTCTATCAGATATTCAATGGCGCGAGTTGAATCTACTTTCTTTCAAAGTAATAAAACAAAATAAAAGCCAGGTGGTCGCACGATGCTTTTAAAGCGTCTAGAAGTTTCACGACTTTGAAGGGTTCGATGCAATGGCGCGCTTGTGCGTACTTTCATTTCACTACGGTGCCGTAAAAATTAATCCGATCGTTAAGGATCGTCGTAACTGTCAAAATATACGGCCCCGTATACCAGCCGAGCGAAAACCTTCCGCGGAAGTGCGTGAAATAATTACTGTCGTGAAACCCGCTTGAGGCATTAGGGGTGAAAAAACGCGCCTCGAGCGGCCGTTTCTCCTCAACTAACGAATAGCGATTGTATAAATTTATGAAACGATAATACTTACATGCATCTGCAATATAGGATATCAAAATTTTGTAGGATATCAAAATAATGGCGAATGTAAAAGCAGCAAACAAAATACATTTACATGTAAGAAATTATAATATAATATTAAAACTAATTGTCTTTTAATTAAAAATAGTCTTCTAATTAAATTAAAAATAATACTTTCCAAAATCCCGAGAGTTTGCTCCGCGAGAGTTACTTTATTTATACACTATTATAACAATAAATTGTAGGTACTATCATCTTTCTAGACAATTTAATATTTAATGAATGAAATACAATGTAAATTGTTATGCATGGATATCACGTTTTGAATGGATATATGTTTGTATTCAGTGGCTACGTTTACGTGAATTTAGGCCTATATCTCAAATTCGATCTAATTATTTAGGTCCTTTACTGTAAACACTTGAGAAATGATCTGACCTAACTGTAGGTCAGACTTCGGTTTTTGATGATTTTACCTGAAATAGGCTGTCTGTAACTAAGTTTCTCGATAACCGTAGCCAGCCATGAATTATCAATTATTATTATTCATTAAATTTGATATTTAGAAATCGAGTAATACTTTGCTTATATCTGAATTTCAGATAAATAAGAATATGTATGTACACTGATAATTTTGAAAAGTTTGTAATTATGATTGGTACAGCCATTCATCTTTTTTATTTTCTTTAATGAGTCATGGCGTATAGTTCCTCAGGAAATTGAGTCGCATTTTCTCTCGATTAAAACATAGTTAAATCGTTACATCAAAATCTTCCTTAATATCTCTCATCTCTAATAATTTTCTGCATTTATCTCATCGATAATGCGGGTTTCAGTAATGACGTTGCAGCGACACGACCGTCTTTTTTGTTAACTACGTTCCGGTGGGCGAAGAAATCGATGATCCAGATTGAGATTACTAATGGATCTCGTCGTGGATCGCTCTCGGGTTTGCTCGATCGGAATATCCGTGCATAATTCGGATAATCGAATCTATCAGGGTATTTAAAACGAATTGGGTCAGGAAAAGAGAGCGAGAATATTGGATAAAAACGTAATAACGAGCTAATTCATGACTAGTCATCGCTTTTTCATATATATCGTTGCTGCTTGCCTCTTAAAAATACAATTAAGAAAATATGCGTTAAAACAAGTTTAAGGCGCACCTTACACTTTAACGAACACTAATGTTGCTCAATCAAAAACGTCACGTGTTACAATCACAAATGCATGCATGTAGATATGACGTCTTCAATCAGTTCGCTTTGCAAGAATTCACGCCGGAAATTTCTGTTAGGATTTATATTCCGTGATGATGGTTCGTCGAAGATGATGAAGAAAACTGAACAGAAATTTTGAATTGTTACTTAGGAAAGCGAACTCGATCGTGGAATGTGTGATACGAGAGACAAATATATAGAATAACAAAGAAAGAGCAGTTTTGCTGAAGTATTTAAATGTTTAACTATAGGTATACTTTAAAAATAATTTTGTTGGATTATGAAAATAGTATGTAGTTATGTAATAGAACGTTTAAGAAAGCTAATTGTTAGAATGTCAAAATTTTTTGCAACATTATTCATCGTGCTTGAATGTCCTTCATAATTATTTTAATAGTCCAATAAAATTATTTTCAGATCTGTATCCAGCTAAAATTTTAGATATTCTAGCAAAAATGTCCTTTTTTGTGAAGAGAAGGATAATCCTTTTTGTAACAGAAGGGGAAGCTGCAGATCACAGACAGGAAATTGCGATAGCGGGCACGGGGATTCCAACCGCGGCGTTATAACATTTCTCAAACCGGAAATGCAATATGATGAGGCGCACGTGGGTAGCCACGTACGCTACGGTGGCGCAAAAATGGTTGTTGTTCGCTTCTTGTCGTGAAATGAATAAAAGATGCTGTGCCGTTTGACAGCGTTGTCTGCTCGTTGACATTGGTGTCTACGCTGCGCTCTTCGGTACCAGGATCCTTAAGGAACACATAAAAGTCAACAAAAAGTCAAAATTACTTTATTTTAATTTTTAACGTTAATAAAACAGTCAATTTTTGTAATCCAAAATTATCAGTTTCATGACGTTAAAATAAAATCATTTTGACTTTCTTTTGTCTTAGTGTGTTCTTTGGAATGATACGTTAACGCATATTTTAAGTAAAGACGAAATCGGACATGAATATTCGATGTAAGATGCAATGCGATTGTTTTCATACAGCAACGATGAATGTAAAGTTTCCTGATTTTGCGGAAATGATACACAATTCTTCATCAATCAAATCTTGCAATAAGAAATTCTTGACTATTCTAAAGAATAAAGAAATGGATTAAATATCTCGCAAATATAACGTATCTTTTCTCCGATTACCGAGTTAATGACGCCTCTAGTTTTCGTTCCGAGTATTGCTGTAAGCTATAATTCGAATGCTTGATTATCAATGCCGGAAATAGAGGTGGTAGGATCATGTGCCACGGCGGCGCGAAGCACGTTAATAATCGGACCTACTGTTTTATGGCGGCACCGCAGCTCTGCGAGAGAAGCCGGGAACACCAACGACGACAACCGGCACCATGACGACGATAACCCAGAACGGGAGGCCAGACAAGCCTCCGCCTTCCGACCGAGCAGAACGCGTTCGTCAAAGAGTTTCATTCATCCGCGCGGCAAAGTTCACTCGCGCGGACACGTGTGCCGAGCAGACCGGCATTGTAAACGAGGGATTTATGCTCTTTCGGCGACACAACTCTCTCAAGGCTCTCCTTTTTACGCGTTTCCTTCTCACTGTATAAACTCGATCCGTGAGGACAAAAACTCTGAAACGGAAAGAAATTGTTTCAATCAGTAACGCAGGGACTTGATGGGACGCGATGATTAAAGCTTACGATGTGGCAACGACAAAAAAGCGTACTGTCCTAGTTTTATGGAAGTAAACGATGACGTGGCGATTTGTACATCTTTCTCGGAAATGTAATTATTTCTCTAATGGCTTAAGTAACCTCATCGCGAAGTTAGCTTATACGCAAGAAATAAATTATAGATGTCTACCACGCGATAAAAAGCACGATAAGCTTGCGTAGGATTCCCGGGACTATTGTCATTGCCTCAAAAACCTGACCATCCAGGATCTCGGTTCAGAATCTCGTGTTCTAAAAGCAGAAGAATTGTGGTCGAGACAGCAAACGCGAGCATCGATCGATAACGTTGCGTCAATATGCTGGAGTAAAAGGACAAGAGTGTCCTTTCTGTCCAGTCTCTAAAAGGATTTGGGAAGGCAATCTTGACACGGCGACTATCGAAAACATCAAAATGTCAATGAACTTCTTCATTATATCCCATTTGCTAAATGTGCAGATCGATCTTATTGATTTACCACTTCAAAATTGCATAAATCTATAAAACAAAATTAATTCTAGAATGAGAATTTTTATATTTCTTTCAATGTTTTTCTACACTCTTCATTTGAATGTAAAATTTTGTTATAAAATCTGCATTTGGAGAAAAGATATCTTGATACTAAAAAAATAAGTTATTAGGAAACTATCGAATAAATTTTCTTATGTCAAATAAAATTTTTTTGTATTAAGATATTTTTTTCTATCAGTATGTATTTCTCAGTATATATTTCGTAAATCGAGTTCTAACGATGAGAAATTCAGAAGTCAGCGTGGTGTCCGGCTTTTTACGTTAGATCGTTACGAAGAAATAGAGGATAGATTTGACTCGAGATCTCGAGCATGTAGGTGGATTACTTAGCGCGGTTTCTGTATTTTCCGGGACGGTGCTATCATGCCTTTTATGAGCTAAAGAATGATTGGAAGATCACTCCAATCTCACCCAGTCTATCTTGGATATCTCACTTCATTGTGCCTTGTCGTCATGTCGTTGGAAGTCGACGAAGCATTCGTTCGAGAAAAGAGCGAGCAGAGGCGAGCAACTCACGTGGACGTACCAACGGATATCAAGTAGCCACGCGCTCATTTATTTCACGTTACTAGGTACATCACATTAAAAGCTGTTTAATAAATTCACGGCAGATCGGGTGAATGCTTGGAATGAAGTACGAGCATATTTCGGCTTCTATTTGTAACAGAAGACAAGATTGACGTTGCTAATATTTATCTCATTATTCGAACGAATTTTCGTTCCTTTTAACAGGATTTTTTATCTGATAGAATTATAATTGTATATTTTGCAATCTTTATATACATATTTTTATTTTATAACAGATTCAAATTTAATAAAACAAAATTGTTAATATCTTTGAAGTTAAACGTATGATTTAGAGTTGTCACAAAACTAGAAATAAAAAAAAATTAAAAAAAAGTTAAGAAATTTTGCAAAACTTTTTGAAAAATTAAAATTCTTGACTTTAAACAAGTTTAATAATATGCATACATCATACAATACGCAGTTTTGGAATACTAACTTAACAATTAAAAATGCAAGCAGTGTCAGCAACATCAATAGTAATTTACATTGACATACATGTTAAATTAATCTCTCAGCAAAATATTTAACGGTTTTCAAATCAGGACGAAAAATTTTAAAATAGGTATTATTGAAGTCAAAGAAAATTATGAAATTTTTTTTTGGAAATAAGAGAAAAATTATAAAATTTTAGGATGAGGAATTTGTGACAAGCCTGATTTCTGATCTGATTTTATCATGCTAATTCATAATAGAGGAAGGATGAATATCATATGCTTACTGATGTTGATCGAATAGCGTTGGTGCTTCGGGGTTAATATCTCAAGCAGGTGATATCTTATTGATACTTGATAAAAAAAAGGCTTCGCCGTGCAGACGCTCGAGGTCGAAGAAAGGCTGACCATCTTCATGTCCGTCAAACGTACTTCGAATCACAAGAGAGAACGATGAGGACCCATTGTTGTCCAGGCTTGGAGAGTCTTCCTTTCGCCGTGTTCGAGGGCGGAAGGGCGGTCTCGATCACTCGTTAAGTGGATTCATTCAAGGAACCACTTCTTCGATCGAACAAAAATGTTTGCTGCCTGTAGAACAAAAATTGACGCGGCATTGACGGATCGGAATGTTTGCCACCTCAATTCTTCGTCGATTCGCAACGAACACATAACTTTATCCTTTTTTTATTATTTCAGCATATATATAAGAAATATTCTTTGAAAGATTGTGTAATTATTACGAGGCAAAATAACTTTTTGTAACACGCTGAAGTTTTCAAAGAATTTGAAATATGAAAAGAATAATCATGTAAGAAATAGCGTAACGGGAATGAAAGAGGAAATGTTAAAATCGGAGACCTTGGAAAAATATTTTTGTTGGCTATGATTTATCGTTTCACGCAGGCGGAAAGACAAACGCATGTGCCAGAGATGGAAATTAATGGACGAGCTAGCGCTGTAAAAGCAGATGTTGAGGTGGTAATTAGAGTTAAAAGACACGCGTCTACTTGATGCGGTATTCAAGAGCAGGGCGTGGCGAGTTGTTTCAAAATCCACCGATGGGATCCAACGATGTTACAGTTGTTGCTCAGCTGTAAATTTGAACTAATCATGAGTTAAGCATTTGCTTTCGTGATGCTATGCGTTTGACAGGTTTATCCAAATGAGATAGCAAACTCTGAAACTTCTCGAGAGCTACCACGAGTTTGACATGTGTAAAAAGAACTCTTCATTCTATTCATGCTATATTTAATATTACTGATTTTGTTCTTTAATAAATCAAAATATTTTAAATAATATGAAACAAATTTAATTATTATCTTAATTTGATTATCTTATAAAAAAAAATCAGTCAATCGCTAAATAAGAAAAATTATTAAATTTACATAATTTTTGACCAAGTTTAAAAACTTAAGTCGTATTTATATTCGGAACAGATCAGCGGCTGATTCTTACCATTGATGATTCGGAGACTTCGCTGCTTAACGATCCCTCAATCGTTTTCTCAATAATGAAATTCCACAATGACGTTATCGTGTAGGAAATGAGTTACGTGACCATCATACGTCCTGAACAGACTCGCAAGATGTCGAACGTCCTTTCGAGGTTGTCACTGCCTATTGTGAGATGTATATACATACATGAATTGATGAGAAGAGGATTCGTGATGGAATCTATCCTGCCTATCATTGTTTTAATCGTTGTTTGGTAAAACAATGACGGGAGGATAGCTTCCATTCACATGACGACTCCCACAAAACTTCAATTGACGTGAGCTTTTTTTAAAATTTATTTTCATGCAGTTTCAGATGAATATTCTTTATGTGATATAAGAGTAATACATTTGACTTAGAAAAACATATAAATAATTATTATGCCATATAACGAATGGAAGATTAAATTGTTATAATAAACAGGAAATTATTTTACTTTCATTAGGCTATAGAGTCTCACGTAGAAATAAAATTGAAAGTTTTTTCAAAGTTCATTCATTCAGAATAGTCGTGCGCGTTCCACATGATTGATTCTAAATTGATTCACTGATTGACTCGACGTATTTAAAGAGGAGTCAGTCACGCGCGTCTTCTTTTTTGATATAATGCTGATTGGGATTAGAATCCTGATAGTACGCTTGACTGAATACGTAGGCGGACATATGAGACGATAATGTACAAAGAAATATAGCTGAGTTGCGCGAACAAGAACAAGAATAGGATTGATGCAAGTGTGAAAGTTATAGGACTATTTCATTTATACATGTATAATTATGGTAAATAGATAATTTGTTAAAGATCTGGTAAAAATTCGATATCATTAATAATTATATCGTTAATTATAAATATTTATATTTGCGCTGCTTCTCAATGATTGACGCAAAATAAGAATGATGATGATGCAAAAGAAGTACGAGAAAAATATTTCAACGGGATGACACTTGCATATCTTTATATCACTGAACTAGCAAGATAAACGTACGTATATCGAACCCTTTGCAACCAGAGTGGAGCATAAAGTATCTCCCACAGGGTCGTAAAACATATGATATCATCCTCGTAGTCGATCGCCAGTTGGAGGCTTTGTCTCTTCGCAAGTCGTGGCATTGTCTTCCGTCTGTTCTTTATAGACCCCGAATCTTTCAGCGTGCGCGAATAGCGCAAGAAATCGAAGGGCAGCCGTATATATCTTTTTTTATTCGCGAAATCGTCCGAGTTTTTGAATCGAGAGATTAGGTCTTTTATTTTTGCCTCCTGCTTGTGTGTTTTAGGACGTTTTTAATCATAAAGAAATTTCTTTTTTATTTCCACTTGCTCAAATAAGCAATAAAATATTCAGTCATATACATTAATCGCGTATTTTATTGATGTGATAAAATGCATGTAATTAATTTTGCATGTAGAAAATTAGATGTAATGTTACCAAACAACTCAAAAATTAAAAAATTTAACGAGCACGTTAAATATCATGATATTCTATTATTAGCTGATATTAAATATACAATTTCTGATTTTTTTCAAATTGAAACTTGTATGAAACTTATATGATCTATGTTTTAATATTGAAAATTAATAATTCAATAGAAAATTAATAATTCATGATATGAAAAAAAAACAATTTTGCTAAAATATCTAAAAATTTGATTAGATACAGATCTGAAAATAATTTTGTTGGACCATTAAAATAATTATATAGGATGCCTAAACTGATTGCTAGAATGTCAAAACTTTTTATAATCATGCTCATTAACGTCATGCTTGAGTGTCCTACATAATTATTTTGATGGTCCAACATAATTATTTTCAGATCTGTATCTAGCTAAACTTTTAAACACTTCAGCAAAAAGTTTTGACATCCTAGCAACCAGTTTGAGCTGTTTCTTATCAAAATATAATTATTTTGATAGTTCCAACAAAACTATTTTCAAATCTGTATAATATTTATATATATCTAAATTTTTAGATATTTTAATAAAACCGTTTTTTTCGTATAAAATTATCATATAAAAGCGTTTGTGGGGAGTATCTCGTTATTAAACTATAATATATTTCTCGTATATTAGGAAATACGATTTTTTATTGGCAAGAGACTTCGAGATGATGCGGTGCATATCGCGCGACGGTATCGTGGAAATTCGCATTGCATGCGGAAATTATGCGTTCTCGAAAGAATAGCGTCGGTGCAGCGTACATGGTTTCAATTCGCGGCGCATTTGAAAGTTAAATTCCCACCTTGGAAATTCAACATCACGACGTGGTGCGGCGACGTTGTGCTTGCCAAGGGCGCGTTTGCACGTACACGCTTGCGCGTCCGCGCGTGTGTCCACGTGTTGCATTCAGATGCGTTCGCCGTGTCCGTCGCGCGGCCCTTCGCTTCGGCGCGCTTCCATCAATCCGTCTTGACATGCAAATAATTCGTAGAAAAAAATCGTCCGGGCATGCGGCAGCGACGTTACAATTAATCACGCGGACCATGGCCGCGACACCGCGTCCGGCTACCGGAGTTACAATTTGTTATGGCTGACAGGTTCGAACTGCGGTTCGAGCGCGTTGACAATGCGCGCTCCCTTTTTTTCCCCTATACTTCGTCGTCCACATTGTCGCCGTTGCATCTCGACGCTGGGAATGTCCTCGACTGTTGGATTGATATTCGAACATCTCGCGAGATAATAATCCGGTCCGGAATTCTCTTCATAGAAACTGTATGTGCGAGAAAAATCACTTCTTTCATTAACTCTGTTAAATATACAATTTCTGATTTTTTTCAAATTGAACGAAACTTATATGAGCTATGTTTTAATATTGATGTTAAGCTAGCGCATTCCCCTAAAAATCAAAATGGTATCTACGCCAGAGTTAAATGCTTTTTACGTACTAATTATATGCTCTAACCCTAATTTTTGTGCCTAAATGATTTAGTAGAAAATCGCAATTGAAATTGTGAGGGATGTTAGCTTAACATACAGAAGTATTTTTATCAATTAAAAATTGAAATGATTCATTGACAAATCCGTGATATATTTATGTATGTTTTATTTGATTGTTTTCATGCAACGTACACCTTATTATATATATTTTTAAAAATACATTCTCATTATATGCGCAATGGAAATTTTATCGCCGTTCATTTACATCGCACGTGCAGTCTCTTGGTCGAGTTCTTGTAGCGCGTAAGATGCGAGGGCGAACTGCTGGTGCATACATGTGCATCGACGTGCATCCTACGGATACGCGATGTTGATCCGGACATGGATCCGACTACCTATCAGAGACTACGGTGCGTGGGTGCATATCGTAACTTTGAATACCTTATGTAAAATAAATAGAAATGAGTTTGCTTTACAGAATCAGTACGCTTGAATATTAAAGAATATAAAAATATTAAATTTTTTATCTATAGTAGGTAATAATACTTTCTAATACATTTTTCAAATATCCATTAAAATCTTTTTTTTTTTAGAAAACTAATATTTTTTTCATATATATCAGCTATATTTTAGGAACTCAATATTTCTTTCCAATAATGCTATGACGTGGAAAATTTAGTTTTAAAATATCCATCCTTTTCGTTCTAGAATGTACTGGTCCATTAATCAGCGCCACGGTCGGTCGCAATAAGTTAAATATTGATTCAACCCCCCGCATATACGCTCTCGTCCGGCCATGAATATGTTGCGTGTGCTGCAGAGCGCGCCGATCAAGATTAATGCATCTATATGCGCCGATAGTGCGATCGGCGCCTTAATGCATCGCACGCTGTGCATGAATGCACACGGGGATGAAGATAAATATTTGTACTGACGAGTCAAAACTCTCGCGGGCAACCGCAATCAGACGTCTATTAGTTTGCGATGACTCCGAGCGATCGGCGAGGTTACTCTCTCCTCTCTATCTCTTGGTATTTCGAACCCGCCTATTCTTCGTCATCCTTTCTCTTTCTCTTCTTTACATTCGACGTAGTGAGATCGTCGGTCTAGGCAACCTATTCAAATGTAAATCAATGTCACCTAGTGAAGATCGAATATTCCAACGTTTCACGATCCACCGTTTCTTTCACTACCGGAGAGTATTTATCGCGAGAGATAAAAACGTAATATAGTATTCTTTTTTAATTCTTCTCGCTGATTGTATTAAAAGCGTATTGTTATCGTGAAATTATTGGCGTCTCATATATATATATATATATATGAAATAAGAATTTAATTTTACTGAATTATTTTAATTTATACACATTAAATTTAGAATTTAGTTTGTAAAAGAATTAATATTTAAATTAATTGGAATTTTTGAGATATTTACATTCTTTTGTTATCAAAATCTACGATGTGAGTGCATATTAATTTAAGATGCATCTCGGCGTTGATTCGAATCGATTAAAGACGCAAATAGAGAAGCCACCCCAATCTCTTCTTCCCACGGCTGGCATAATACTGATAGATGAGCCGTTGCTTTCTCGCTGCGAAGGGGAGAACATCTAACGCTTGAATTTATCAAAATCATTTTGATACCTACACGGCGCAGCATGACGTTACATGTCACGGTGCTCTGGCTGATCCGTCATTACGGAATTTGCATACACCGATCAGTCAATGGTGGAGATTCTGGTTTCTCTCTTTTTTTTTTTAGAGGGGATTTGCATATTCGCGTCTTTTTCGATTGGTGACTACTGTTAGTTGCTAGGGCTGCTAGAAGGAAAAGATTAACAATTGCGAATACATTATGATTTTCAACATAAAGTCGGTAGATGGATCATCGTCTATCTTGCTTTTCTTATTAAAATGAAGTGGTAACGGAATAGAAAACATATACCTTTGCATCAGACAAGAGAAAGTAATTACATGTTGGATGTGCAATTTATCTTTTAATTTTACGTTTTTATGACGTATCAGCGATGCACATTTTGCATCCAAAAAACGTTCCGTTACGAGAACATTAACAGGCGTATAAAATGATCTCCAAGTCTTTCTCTTTCCTTCTCTTCTCGATCCATATCGTGGTACGCAACGTCAGCGACCACTGCAAATTTCTCGATTAATCCACCTCGAAATCGATAGCGTTTCTTGCGACTGCCAGCATCAGGGACGATCATAATTCCAAATTCATTTTTATAATCACATATTGTATCTATTTATTTTTAATAGTGTATTTAATTTATATACAAACTATTATATATTGTCGTAGTAATACGAAAGTTAATAATTGTCTAAATTATTTAATGATTTTGTAATATTCTTATTTTTAATAATTTTAATAGTTTTATGAAATCAATAAGTTTAATATGAAGAAATGTGAGGAAAATATATAACCGCAATATATTTTGTTAAAAATGCATTTTTTTTCATATCTGAAGATTGTTGACATGAAATCGATATTCTGTGTGTATATTTACTTTCAACAATGTATTTAAATTGTATACAAATTATTATGTATGTTGTTGAAATCATATCTAAATTAATATTAATCATCTAAATTATTTAATTGATTTTTTAAATTAATATTTGTATTTTTAATTTTATAAAATAATAATAATTTTATAAAAGCTAATAAATTTAATATAAAGAAATGTGAAGGAAAAGCCGTAAGATCTTTTATTAAAAATGTTTTTTTTTTTCAAAATATTTGAATTATTGATATAAAATCATATATCGATATTCTGCGTGCAACGTAATCTTGCTTGTGTAGAGAATGCGTCCCTGAACACAGTTTGCAACTTCGATGTCCGCCGGTGGTCTTTATGATCATCAGTGGTGGCGTCCGTTCCCATGTAATCGTGATGTCACGTTATCAGATGAGGCACGAGACAAGATGATCGGAGAAAAAGTTCGCGCGCGAATATTCGCAGCTTGCGCGGTAAGCAGACCGGAGCAATTTCGTTGAAAAATAATTTGACCTCAAACTGTTCTATCTCATCTTGTTCTCTGTGGCAGCCTGCGAAATATAGAATAGAAAACGCTAGCGTGAAACTGTTGAAAGGACTATTTTTATTATTTCTTCGCATTAAGAAAAAAATTATTTAGTTGACTAAATTAATTTAGTTCGTCTTTAATATTCTTGAGATATCCACGGATGCTTTTTATATAAAGATTATCCGTTTCGTGGGTTTCCTCCGTGTCCAGATCCATTCTTGGGATGTCAACGTTTCGTGAACCTTGCAATCCACTTCATCAGGGCGAGGAGCACCTGATACTACCTTTGCCCTGATGAAGTGGACTATAAGGTTCACGAAATGTTGGCATCCAAGAATGGATCTGAACACGGAAAAAACCTGCAAAATGCATAATCTTTATTTTCACTAAATAAAGATTATGCATTTTGCAAGTTTTTTTCGATGAAGAATGTATTATATATATTTAAGGCTGTGATCAAAGTCGCTACAAATGCTTTGAAGTATTTGATTGACAATTAGAAGAAAGAATTTTACAAACTGACCAATTAAAAAACACTTCAAAGTGTTTGCAGCATCGCATTGACCGTACCCTAAGTCAAACATATTATACATTTGACTTAAATACATATATTCTCTAACGAAAAAAATAAAGATGAACTAAATTAATTTAGTCAAATGAATAATTTTTTTTCTGTGCGTTGTTCATCAGATTTATCGTCTTTTTTTCTTTTTTCTTTTATTTCTATTCTTCTTATGTGATATCGTTGTTACATTTTTCTCACGCTACGTACAAAATCGTGATCTTTTAACGATTTAAGAATTTTAAGTAGAAAGAGTATTAAATCTCATAAGTTTTTTGTTTCGTAAAATCATAATAACTTACGTTTGCCGAATCATAACTCGTAGGAAGGATGTCGGAAATAAATCAAGCTCTCGGTTTTTTTGTTAAACGAAATTCGTACTCGACGATACATCCCGTCGCGTGGGTCTGCTGGATACGACGCACTACGAGAACCGAGAGCGTTCACACAGACGGACTTGTCCTACGTGGCGCGAATGAATGAAATCGCGTAAATATTTATGGAACGTTGGGGGCACGAGACGTGGGAAGTCGCGAGCGGATGTACGAGCATATTGCTCCTTTTGTCACCCGTTTATGACGCGATTACAACAGTGTCGACGATCGTGGCCGAAGCTGGCGGCTTAGATTTGAGAGAAAGAGAAAAAGAGAGACCGCCGATTGTCGGTGGAATGACGAATCATAGGGAGAGAAGATGCAATTCCGATACGATCGTGACAGACATGCTTACGAACAGATTTTTTTACCTCGTCTTTATGATTCTCATCATCAGCATTTAATACTGTCGAAGCTTTCATTTGTTGTATTAGAAGAATTGATTGAATTGTAATTTAATTTCCATCGAGTGTTATTATCTAATATTATCTTTTCATGGAATAATATCATAGATTTATTCTTTTTAGAATTTTTTTATCATTATATTTTATCCATAGTGAGGATAACACTTTAATTTAAAATGGAATTCTTCATGTAGGAAAAAACCTTTATGCTGTTAAGAAATTAATTCACTACTACGACATCGCGTTTCTAAGCTCTGATGTGTATTTCTCGCATCTACCTGGTATCAGCATTAAGAAATCTCGTTTTGATTATGCACGGGATATGAGATTACTCGCGGTTGTCTGTCAAAAGACAGGGAGCCCATTTAAAATCGCTCGAGAAACAGCGCGAGTCTTGAGCGTCTCGTGACGGCCGCGAGGCACGCCGTGAGATATTACGGGATAGATCATCTCCCCGGGCATGCCGTCATTATTTCTGCTGACCTCTGCACCTGAACGCGATCCTTTCTGCATGAGCAAAGTACGTAATTTACGGGTCTCGCGTTTCTCGAATCACCGAGGGATTTACTGCGTTGGGCACCCAGGGTCACCCTAGCGGGGGTTCCCCCAAAGGGATAATCTCTCTCTCCCTCTCACTCTCTCTTCCCATTGAGCACAATTCTTCTTTTTTTTTTAAGATTTTTAATATCAAAATTCACGTATATATTAAATGATGAGCAGAAAGAATTCTAAGACGATATCTTAAACGAGAAAAACAAATTTTCTAGAAATTCAGATCTGTAAATAACTTTACAGATCTGAATATGGAACGTAAGTGAATACTTAATGGAAATGTGTTGAATAAATATATATTCTTGCTTATTAGATATAGTTTAATATCTAATTAATTTAATAATTTTAATTATTTACATCTTTATATGTGTATTTACATTTTGATATTTATTATTATGCTAATGTTTATTAGAATAAATATTATTCAAATATATCTTTTTTGATTTTTATACTTTTAAAATGGTTGAGATCAAAGTCCGTAAAGGAAAGATAAGTATTGATCGAAAGAGGCAGCTTATAAGCGGCGTCACGTTCGCGGATTATTTTCACGGGAGATTATCACCTGTGCCAGGAAATTACTTGCACAAATTATCAGGATATTACTATAGACTATAATCGATGTATCAAGAAGGTTGCGTATCTTTCACATTAGTTTCTCCGTACGGATATTATCAAAATTCATCATTTTTGGCTCCGATTTAAACTCTTTTAATTCAGCAGAAAATACTCCTTTCTTTTAGAGTGTGATGTGGGTGCGTAAAACTTATATGTGTATATATATATATATATATATGTATATATATAAGTATACAAATTTGAAAGTGAAATGATTCAAACCATTCGTTAGAAGTTCAGAAGGAAAGAAAATTAATATATATATATATATATATATTTATAATATATATATTTAATATATATATTAATATATATTTAAATTAATTTAATATATATTTAAATTCAGAAACTCTCTAATAAGAATGGACATGAGAAAATCAATTTTTATTGAATTATCATCATGTTTTAACAATTCTTAAGAGAGAGAAATAGATAAGAAAAAGATAGAACAGACTAAGAAAGAGAAAGAAATAATAAATGTATGTCTTTCTTTCGCAGATTTTTTGTTAAAATTACTATTTTATTGTATATAATACAAAACTACGGTTCGTAATTCCTACTCTTATTGGAAGATTTCTAGATGATAAATTTTTTCTTTTTCTGGCACAAGAAAATTTAAAAAGTGGTACATTTGACTTTTCTTTTCTCAAAAGAAAAAAAGGAAAAAGAAAAAAATATCCGAGCGATTAGCTTATTAAATGCATAAATGCTCGCATCAATCATATCCCTCTAACTTGCAATCATTAAATCCTCGGGATGCGGCACGTATCTGTCGATTGATCATTAAAGCGCGATAGATCGCGATGTACGCGAGTCCCTTCGTGACTCCGTCCGTGGCTGCGGTCTTGCCAGCATGCCCACTATATAATCATCCACGAGGATCACCGAGGTCGAGAAGCATAACGCGAGAATGCTGTAAGAGTGCGCTCGGCTGGAAAGGGGTTGGATCTCCGGGTGCATCTTCTGGGGCCCCACTCCGTGCGCGATGTCGGTATACAGGACAGAGGGACGAAGGGGGTTCAACTCGGCTGGCAGGTGGCCTCGTCTCACGAGGCCCCCGTCCGTGGTCCAGCCAGGATGAGAGTCTCGAGTCTCGACGGACACGCGCGCGCCACGAGATGGAAACGTAGATTGCGGGGCCCGTTCTCCTTGTTCTCTCCTCTTCCTCATTGCCATCTTCGTCCTCAGCAGCACGCTGGAGCCCTTCTTCGTGAATCAGGATTTTTCTCGTCGGTCGTCTCCGTTCGCTGCCTCTTCTTTGGCGCTTCTGTTAATCTCAGTGTATCTTCTCACGAGTTCCATGGTAGAGAGTAGTTTATTTATTAAGACTTGTATTACAAATCGGGAGAGGTAGAGGATTATATAATGAATTTATACGCTGATCGATGGGATTCGATAACATCACTGTTTTTAAGAATTACATGCGTGGCAAATCGTGATAAAATTCGAATCGAGCATACAAACCTTGTGTGGTTTACTTATTATGACTTGTATTACACGAATTACGTGAGATATTACATTACTATCTTACCTTCGATTAAAATTTCATCGGAAAAATACATGGATCTTGATTAAGAAAGAGAACTTGACTTGACTATATTCTACATTATCACATATAACAACATAAAAATATAACAAAACGTCGAATAAAAAATAAAAAAAAATATTTGATATAAAATAAATTTCGTAAATGTTAAACATATTGAAGAATAACATTTTGCTATATCTATTCTCTAAATTTTTTGGAATAGAATCTTATTCTAAAGAGTGAAAATTGTGCCAGTCTTGGAAAAAAGTGACTCAATTTTCGATCTTTAAAATTATTCGATCGAAGATAATTTCGATCTTAAGTGAGATTTCTTCAGAGTAACAATTCATTCTAAAAATTTTAGAAAGTCTCAATGATTTTGAAACTTAATAAGTTTCAAAAGTTTCAAATTTTTAATAATTTATGAGTTTCAACTCATAACTCTTAAATAATTAAATGCTATTAAAATTTAATTCTGACAATATATTAGTATTATGAGCGACAACAAGATTTCAGGCTGATTTAAAAGATACTATTATCCCAGCGAAAACTGTAATTGGTCGCCACGTGTTGCCCATTTCGTCGTTATCGTGCTGTAATTCGCACTCGAGTTTACGCTGATCGTATATCTCGCGGTTTCGTGGGGGACCCGGTCGGAGATAATGGCTCGAGCAAAGTTCGCGCGCGCGCATTCGAGCGGTATCGTTACCGATCGTGTAACCATAATTTCGCGACTGTAAATCACGACAGGTGCCTACGTCTTTAGAACCCTGTAATTCAAGCCGAGAGGTGTCCTGCGACTCACATACTCCCTCTTGGGTTGCAGCTTCCTTCCTCTTTTTGCTCCTTTTGTCCCTTTTCTTCAGTTTGAGAAGCGCGTATATTATATGCCTTACGCGCGAGGCTTTCGAGAGTAATTCTTCGCCGTGAAAAGTCGCCCGATACTCTTTCGTCCTAGTATATATCGCGTGATAAATCAGTCGGATTTTTTGCCTGGCGCATAACGTACGACGTGTTGTACGCGGTCCTTACAATGCTGCAGCTCTTGTCCGGCGCTTGGCTTTTTCCGTGAAACGCTGAGCGAATCGCAGAAATGCAAGCGAGAAATATTACCGGTGACGCCAACTAGCAACGAAGAATATCGTAAAAATTTACGTATAGGTATTCGAAATGTATTATACATTTACGTGACAATTACTGGTTTACCAAATTTATGTTACGAAAAAGACACATCGTATTCTCTGTTTATTTCGCGAATTGCAAAATGAAGATATCTATAAAGATATAGAAATGTCACATTGAAATTATCGATGTTCGATGGATCCTCTAACTGACCTTTTTTGGATGAAATCAAGTCACCCACGTAGATAGACCATGTTTAAACTTGGCTCACGAGACCAACGTGGTAGCGACCGATAAATACGTATCTCGCATCGTCAATAATATATATAAGAGATTTTACTGCGAGCGATGCCCATACACGCTTGTGACATGTCTATAATAGCTATACATATTCGTGGATACATGTTGTTCATGCGTGCATGTAGCGTCTGCAGAAAGAGCATGTGCAAGTTTACACGTGCACATAAACTCGTGATGTACCATAAACCGTTATGGTGCCAGTATATCAGTCCAAGCACAGGTAAAAGAGATGAGGCGTTTGCTGCACGCCAACTCTGATTCTGATATCTTGGTGACTTTATTGACCCTAAACGAAGTCCAGTGTTTGACCATGATATGACGATCTACAAGAAAATTTATGGAAATCATGAGAGCGACAGGTGTCTTCTTACATATTGCCTTTTTCAAAATAATAATAAAATTATATATATGAAGGATTTGTCAATTAAGAGAAATAAACTTATTTTCGGTCAAAGCGGATCTTAGTGTTTAATTATATTTATGATTTCAAGACCGAAAAATATTTTGATGCGCAGCTTGCAGAATTGGATAAATATATAAATTTACTCT
>NW_012130107.1:872188-888684 GCF_000143395.1 Atta cephalotes | reverse complement strand
TAATTATTTTTTTAATTTCTAAATTATTTACAATTATTCAAAGTTTTGCTTTTAGAAAAGAAGTTTTGTTAAAATGTTTAAAAATTTAGCTAAAGATAAAGAAAGACGAATTTGAAAAGAATAAATTATGTGGACCGCCATAATAATTATGTAGGGTACTTAAGCATAATGAGTAATGTTGTAAAAACATTTGATATTTTAGTTTTACATAATTATTTTGATGGTCTAACAAAATTTAGAGATCCGTACTTAGCTAAATTTTTAAATACTTCAAGAAAACCGTTTTTTCTATGTATTAATGAGAAACGATCATTTCATTGATCTCAGATCTTGAGATATTTGTTTAATTGGAAACAGAATAATTTTATATTATATTTGTTAAACATTTCTCTATTCTTTTGTTATTGTCCGGAAAGTTCGTGCCGACTAACTTATATAATTTAATAAATGTATATTAAAATTTAAATTTTTTGCGTTTCAATTTTCCTTCAACATCAGCACGAACTTTCCGGACAACCCAATACTTCGTGTTACTGATGTCATTCTGTTGCGTAGCTCTTAGATAAGGACGTGTAATCGGTCGAGACCTCCACGTTGACTACGGGTTGAATGCATGCATGAAGGTTTGTTGTTGGTTAACACGCATTTCCGCCATTGAGGCCGACAATGACACTTATTACCGTCCAATTGGATAAAGTGTCGACGTTGCGAGTTTGACGAGACAGCGTCTAGACGCGCTTGACATCTTCAATTTTGTCACGTCGTTCAAAATGACGATCTACGTGATGTTGCTATATCTTGTGAAAACGATCTGTTCGTGCGAGCACGCGAGTGTTTCCGCGGCGAATTTATGAATGGAAAGGATCGATATATCCCGATTGCGTGACCGTGAAGAAACTAGAGAACTCGACACGTGATATTCATGTATCAGCGTGAAACTTATGTGTAATTATATGTTGGTTGCGTGTACGCGGTAAACATATTGATTTCTACATTTTTAGAAAAAAAAAGAGAAATAAGTATTCCTTTTATAGACAATAAGAATATGTATTTTGAAGGATATTTTTAAAGATATTTAATTTCTGCATTTTTTTTGGTTTAAATGAAATTCAAATTTTCTCAAATTTTTCCGAAATAAAGGCAGAATTTGATAAACCTTTCTTA
The DNA here is from genome assembly GCF_000143395.1 of Atta cephalotes. Classification (NCBI taxonomy): domain Eukaryota; kingdom Metazoa; phylum Arthropoda; class Insecta; order Hymenoptera; family Formicidae; genus Atta; species Atta cephalotes. The sequence continues at coordinate 887,520 of NW_012130107.1, read as the reverse complement.
AACTAATCAAGAAAACTATTTGATAATATATTTCATAATATAATAGAGATGTTGAAAAGTAACTCTGAATTTTTAATATTTTCTGAAAGCCTCGAACTTAAAACAACTTAAATTGAACAATAACGATCTAGATTACAGACAGAAAGTAAAAATGTAATTGCAGGTGGATAATTAAATTTTCATATTTAAAAAAGAAAATTATTCCAAATTAGACTTCCTACCATTTTATTGGATCAACATAATTTTTTCTTTATTTGGTTTTATTTTCATTTCTATATTGACACATAGGCTGACCCAGCGACACATATATATGCACTTGGACTCAGACCTTTCCGTTGGAAAGGTCTGGTAATATTTAAATTTCTCACAAAGCGAAAATATAAATTTACTTGCGACCGGTAATGAAACAATCGGTGATTTTTTCGTCTGTGTGCAGTACTTCTTATCTGAATAATTTGATCGTTCCTCCTCCCGTCGTTCAATCGGGACGAGGATCGACGCTTTGACGGGTAAGGATGATCTCAATTAAACAGGTTTATCCGAGTCGACGGGGGGTCGGCAGCAGCGCAATGAGGGTCGACGAGACATTTGAATACGAAATCAGCAGACGATATGACGTGAGCCGGCGACTTGAGATGATCACAAGGGATGAAAAAGGGTGAATCGCTATACTGTGTCGTGAGAAAGGACGCGGCAAGAATATTTTCTTTCGGGGTGTGAATGTCCCTCATGACAATCGCGGCGGCCACCTGAGGTTACAGTTCGTCGACTCCGAGGGGTTGTTGTCGGTGTTTTCTTCGGGCCTCGTTATGCAATGTGCTCGCGACGCTGTCCTGCGCAATAAATTGTCGCTTGTGCGGTCAGGTGTTCATCAATGCCGGGAGATTAACATGAAACTGGCCGCTATTCAAGTACAAAGAAGGGTTGTGTCCCTTGTAGACCGCGTGTGTCATACGAATAACGATGTCGGTTCTTTATTGCGAGACAAGGGTGGTAAACGCTGACATAATTTCGTAGGAAGGCTTATTTTTGTCTGTAGTTTAATTCTCAGTAAAAAAATTTTGAGACTATTTCGTGATGCGTTTCCAAATTGTTGTAATATTTGTTCAAATTTTGTCTTAAAATAAATGCATCTGAAATTATTATATAGCAAATTATTAAAGAGCAAATAAAAAAAACATGAGTACATTATGTATATGTAGTAAGCTATGGTGTACTTATGAAGTTATAGAAAAAATTCATCCGTAACATCTTGATGTAGGCAAATGTCTGGGAAGGTGTTAAATTGCTTGGAGAAGACGGTAAGATTCTCGCATAAGATGCTAAATCGAGGGTGGTAGTCAGGCACTTCGCGAACGTTCTTGCTACTATCGGAGGCGCGGAGGTTGAAGGTACAAGGGAAGACGTGGCTTGAATTGATGAGCAAAAAGCAGCGAAATCATGAGCGATTGCTCGAGTCCGAGCGGCATCTCCTGGCCCTTTCGCCGGTGCTGCAAAGCAGTTTTTTCGATGTCGTCGACGCCGCCAGTCGTTAGTTGCTCTTTCCCGGCTAATCTCAACGGGTATCCCCACCTTGTGCGAGCATGATGCGCATGCGGCTGTATTATAATGAGGTGTGGATTGTAAATGAAGTTTAATGACGCCGGCCTGGCATCGTCATTTTTCAACGCGAAGGGACGAGAGCCCTATCGCGGCGTGGCGCTTTGCGAGAAAATATCCATGCTTGCCTGCGATCTGCACGCGACAATTCGCTTTATCATTTTACGTCAGCGACTTTAAATAGCGCGACTTGTTATCGTTGTTATTTGTTTAGAAATAACCGCGCGTTTTTCAACGGTTCTAATCGAATGTCCGTTCTATGCACACAGATGATAGTTCGTCCGTTACATTCTATGAGAAAAAAAAAATCGAGGGACCAAGACCCGGTTGACTCGAAATTATTTGAATACGCAAATCATTTATCAGATGTGCAATTGCCGCAACGAAACTCGTCCTTCGAGTGGGGTAGTTTTTCACTCGGAAGCACATGAAGATTTTTAGGGAGCGGTCGAGAAGTTTGTGACCACTCTATAAATGTTATTTATCGATAGTGTGCGCATGAATAACCGGTATCTTTTAGAATTTTGCAATCTCGATTACAGTATTCAGTGCGATACAATACTCATGATTCATTAATTTCTGTGTTGAAGTAATGTAAAAGTAATTTTTTTTATAAATTATCGATAGTTGAAAATTTAGTCCGCTAAAACGAAATGTGATTTTGTGCCGATTATGATACAATAATAATAAAATATCTTTAATATTTCGATCTTACTCTATAGTTGAATACTGAAACAAAAAGCGAATCAGTTTCTTATGAAATGACGATTTTCCACTACGCGAACACCCTCTCGGCCGTTACACTTGTTAGCGGTAACAAAGACTCGTTCATCCTTCTTTTTGTCGTGCGGCATGCTACTCGGGGTGAAACAAAATAGGGGAGCCTAGACCAGTTTTTGAATCGTCCTGTTATGAAGTGTCGCCACTCAAGTATCGCATTTGTATACGAATTGGTCGCTTGCGGTTCTGGATTGTACTCCCTCCATCCATCGAGAAAGGGTGCATTATATTCTCGTTCTTATATTACTCTCTCTAGTTTCTTCGGTGTATCACGAAGCCAACCCTTTACTTGTAAACAATTATGACAAAGTATACTAAGAGTAAGTGTAATAGATAAATCTGACATCAAAATTTTTTAAATCGAGACGATTTTATTAACACATGTTGCAGTATTAATTATATACACTGAAAAAAAATTATTCAAGTATTTGTTTGAATAATACTTGAGTAAATATTTATTTACTGTAAATAAATGTTTAGTTAATACTATTCAATAAATATTTATTAAAATTTAGTAAATTTTTTTTAGTGTACGTAATATTGTACGTTTAATATATAGATACAAATGTAAACAAAAATATTCATCAGTTAAATTGTTTTCTAATATATTTATAGAATATTATAAAGAATTACATTCTACAAATCAAAGAGAAGAAAGTCAAATAAAGATTAAGAATATTTTCAAAAAAGAAAAAAGTGAACAGGTTGTGCACTTTAATATGATAGATCGATGGCAGTTTTTTTCTCGATTATCATATTGTCATATGGCGGATTATTCGGTTAAATCGAGAAAGAAGAATAAGTTAGCGAAATATATGAGACAAATTCAACATTCTTAACTTTGATTTCACGATCAAGCACCTGTCCGAATGATCCATTCGAATTCCGTGATATGAAATTGTTCAAGGGGAGATAAAGGAAAATATTTATTCGATGAGCGGCTTTGGAAGTCGGCGATCAGCGCGATCAGGAGAAGTTGAGTTTCGGTTTTTGCCATCGATTGCGGCTCGCAAAGAACCTATCGATTTACAATGAGCGACCATCGACGTCGTTGAAAGTTGGTCCTTTACAAAAACTAGTATTGGATTAACGCGCAGAAGGAACCATCGTGACTTTTTCATGCGTGGAATCGACTCGTTGGAAGAGTCGATTCAAGTCTATGAAGACGTCGCAGCTCTCGTGAATGTATGTACGTCACCGCGACTACCATGCTTTTTATAAAATACCTTACTTTTCATTTGAATCTTCAAAGCTTTTTGCTTTGCCTTTATTCGAAATTTTAAAAGATCTTTGATAAAAGTATAAATAAGTCAACAAAGATTTAATTTCAACTTAATTTCCAATTTGTAATGTTAAAATTGTAGAGACTGTATAAAAAATAATAGTTTTATCATTTCATTTGTGTAGACATTTTTATGGAAAGTTTTTGAAATATTTATATTTTGTTAATATCAGAAGGCAATTTAAGATACAGTCAACGTGATGATCAAAGTTTAACTACAAATGTTTTGAAGTATGCTATGATGGTCAGTTAGCAAATTTCTTCTGGTTGGTCAATTAAATGTTTTAAGTAGGTATTTGTAGCGAGGTTTTGATCGTATTCTTAATTAAAGTTATCTTATTTATTTTTGTATTCATTATATGTTCATTTTATTATATGTTCATTATGCATCCATATTAAGCATGCGTCCATATTAAGAACATTTACAGTTAACTTGATGGTATTAACAAGAACGTACACATTTTGATTAGGAAATGCATGCATTTGTACTAATCGAGCTGTACCCCCACATCTTAGAGCCATCATTATAACTTGCATCTGCTCCGTATCAATAAAGACTGGTTATACGGCGCGATGGTCTAAATGGGAAAATAAACAATACCGTCTCGTTAGCCAGTTGGCGGCTTTTATCTTACCGAGGCAGAACGTGACGTTATACCGTGAAATGGAGTCTAGACTGAGACGATGTTGCATTTCGGTCCGCGCCCACCCTGCACTCTCTTCATCATGTCCGCGATAAGTGGCTGCCGTTTGCACCGCGATAGCCGACTTCGACCGTCTTCCTTTTTATCGAAACTTCATTTGTACAAGTCATTAAAAACCCACCGTCCGTGAACAGCCGAATCGAGCCTCATCCGTGTTGTTGAATTTGTTTTATATCAACTCTTTCGGAAAGCGTCGGAAACGCTATGTCCGTTAATCGGCAAATTTCTGTTTGCAGAAGATCGATAGAATGATCTATCTTAGTATTCTTATTCTGTACTTTGAATTATGAAGCGCAAAAGAGTATTCTAGTGTTTATAATTTTTTTGTTATAATTATTTTAATGTTGTTAAAATAATAATATAATAATAATATCTTATTTTATAAAATTTGTTCTGAATTTTGTGAGAAATTAACGATTTTTTAATATTTCGCATGAGAATGAGAAGTTCATAAAAAAGCGGCAGAAAATCCACGTACAACTGTCTCATCATTCTTCATCACGTCATGGTTTTCTCTGCTTTAACGCTCAGTATTTTCGAGATCCTAAAACAATTCCACGGCATCATCCATCTTCGGCAACAAGCAAATATGAGAAGCGTTAGACCGAACTAAGAGAATTAACAGAGAGCTAATAAAGTTTGTTCGAAAGACTAAAATCTCAAGAGATTTTTTACTGTCAGAAAGAAAGATACTTTTGTAACTCAAAAATAATTTCAAGTACATTATATATGTGTGTTTATTAGACTGATAGATACTATTTAATATAAATGATTTATTACTTAGATTACATGTAATATTTTATTGACCGTGTATTTATTTTTAATTAATCGATTCTCAGACTGCTATTTATCGCATTTTATGTAATGTGAATTTTGCTGGATGCAATGTAAGCTGTATTATGTACAAAACTTTCTCTTCCCGATATCGATTCCTCTTTCGTGTTAAATTACATGCTGTTTTTTTCGTTTGCGCTCTGCCACATCACGTATGCGCCGTATGTTATCGCACAATGCGACTGCAAATGCATTTATCGGTTCGGCCAAACGCAACTCCGAATACAGTGCGGCGGAACCGAGGTGTATATCTTCACGGACATCTCGGTCAGAGAATTTCGAATAATTTGCTTGTTGCCAGGGATTTAGGATTTACAATACTGTGATTCTACATCGTCGACTTGGAAATTTCACATAGCATTATAATATCACAGAATTCATTTGTCGCTGCAAAGTTTATTTGTGAAAAATAATTGATTCTTTGTACAGGAAAAGAATGGTTTTGTTAAAGTAAAACGGTTTTGTTATAGCTAAAAATTTAGCTAGATACAAATCTGAAAATAATTTTATTAAATCAAAATAATTACGTAGACCACCCAAATTGGTTTTCTAAAATGTCAAAACTTTTTGTACAGTATTGCTCATTATGAGTATCCTACATAAATATTTTGATAACCCAATAAAGTTATTTTCAGATCTGCAGTAGATCTGTAGGTTATAAGTAAATTTTTAAACATTTTAGTAAAATCATTTTTTCTGTATTTAGATTATATGCTTTGTGTTTGTCATATAATATCATGTAGTACAATATTATCTTACAAAATGCCAAGAGAATTTCTGTTACATTAAAGCTTAATTTTGTAATCATGGTAAGAGAACTCGAATCTTGTTACTGAAATCTCGCAGGGTGTTTACGACAATAAAACCTCAACAAGTTTAATGTACTGATCTTCAAGTAGTGTGAGAGGTAATTGGAATTCTTGTGCAGTCTGTTTATTTATCACATGGCAATTATTTTACTTCTGGACACGTCAAGAGCTGTTAGAGGTAAGTAATCGATGTACTTAAATGGCGATGTGGCGAATTCCGCCAAGAAGGATGTAAGTAGTGCGGTTTCATATTAAAAAAAATTATTCTTAAGTGTTTGAGAAACGCTGGATTACGCTGGATCCTCGTCTGGTGAAGCACTCAGGTTCAAGTTTTTTTTTTTGAGAGCTATTTGTAGATATCATTTTATTCGCACTTTATTATGACGAATTTCTTTAGACTGCTTAATGCAGTGAGACCGATTGATCCATTTGATAATTAAATAAAAAATTTTAAATATAAAAATACAATATAAATGTGTTAAACATTATCGTATAAAGCACAATACGAAACACTTGTCGTAATTGATAGCTGACGAAAGTTCAAAGGTGTTTCTCACGATTGTATCGAGACGTCCATCTGTCAACATCAGTCCTCACCCAAACTGTTTCTACGTGTACGAGCCGAGGGTTGATTTTTATCTAGATTCACTTCTGCCCCAAAAATTCCAAGGAGATTCGGCGAGTTTTTGGTCCACAAGCGATTAGGTTCAGAGATACGAGCCTGAAACAAACAAACAAGAATAAACGCGCGTCGAGCTACCTATTCTCTGTGCTAACCATGAATCCTCACGGTGTCCTCTCGCTTTTCTCCCGTGCCGCGGCAGGTGCACACACAACCGTAGAATTACTCGAATGTGACAAATATGCCAAGCATCTCGGCTAGGGCAGCGCCTTACAAGGAAAGATACTTTTTTTTCACCTCTTTATAACCGCAGGGTTGTTTTACGTGAGAATCGGCCATCATCTATTATGCGGGTAAGTGGATGCGATTATGTCGATTCTGTTACGAAAATCATGTTAAATTAATTGTGTCAAAGGTTTTTTGCATATATTTACAACGACAACTACAGATTAAAAAGAATGATGAGAATCGGTAGATCAAAGCCACATAAAAATCATTTTCCGAGCGTTTACATCGCGTGATCGCTCTCCCATTCTATCGTGTCGCTAATAAACGACAATTTCAGCAGGGACATATTGCCGACGTATTGTCGGGAAACTCGAAGTTGAGTGCACTCGAATTTCGACTGGAGTCTGGAAGGCGGTCCGGACCGTCCTATTGTCACGTTTTCCAATTGGTCACCGCTCGGGGTGACATTATACCTTTTCGTTTTTCACTCTTGCACCTTTCGCCAACAGTGGTTCTTCAGTACATTCTAAATTCTAAAGAAGTATCAATACATCTTGTATATACATTTTTATCATATTTTATCATCTTTTATCATAAAAGATTAACTGATAGTCTCTCAAAGAGACTTACATGATATTTATTATTGCTAAAAAACTAATTTTATTACTTATTAAATAAATTTAATAACTCTGCTATATTAAAGAAAGTATAACTCTTGAATAAAATTCTTAAATAAAATTCCGTAGCGAAAAATTTTAATAAAGAGACATACAAATTGTATTTTGATTTGTATATAAATATAAAAATCGATGTTATAAAAAATATGTTAAATAATCATATTCAATCATCCATATTAAGAATTGTACGAAAGTATAAACAATTTTTTTATTAAATTACACGGGACAGATAGAAGTTGGGAGCCTCTTTCTTGCGAATAGGCTAAAAGGGCTCAATGAAAGTCATTCAAAATAAGTCGTGCCCCCGGTTTTCAAGTTCATTGATGCTCGAAGTTCATTTTTGACAGATGGCCCATCTGCAGGCACTTTGTTACGTTCTCACTATAACCGATAGACTGGTGACCGAGAGGAAGCGACTTCGAATGAATCGCCTTCCTCATCCATTATTGGCTAAGTAATTGTTCAGTTTATTGACCAAGCATCGGCTTCGCGTATTTTGCGGCTTTTCGGAAAAAGAGCATAGGTTATTGCTGTTTCCGTTGGCATCTTTTCAAGGAACTATTGGGAAATCAAGAAGACCAAGACGTGTGAAGACACGCGCAGAAAACTTTCCAAAAAGGACTTTGAATATATTCCTTTTTATATTTTTATTATACATCGAATAATAATAAATAACTGTAATATTTTGTATCAAGCACACTACTGATATATTTTTCTGTCTATTTTTAAAGAATAAATGAAAAGTTCTAGCAACTTTTAAAGAATAAATGAAAAATTTTATTATTATTTTATAATTTTTATCAATACTCTCTTGCTTTATTTAATTCATTTGTAAAAATATGTTTTATTAACATTTCTTTGTTAACAGCAAATGTTTAAAGAAACTAATCATTTGCGCGTATCCAATCGTATTCGATGTTCTCATGCTCTTTCTTTGCTCGTACTTAAAGTAACTCTTGAAGTTACAAGGAGCGCCAAGTTCATTCAAGGTTCCTAGGAATATCATGAATGGACGAATTCAACAACAGTGCAATACCATGAGTAAAATCTAAAGGTCTATCTCGCTGACTTTGTAGGGGCTCAATTCATTCATCATTTTGCTAAGATTTGACTCGCCTCGATCTTTTGCAGAATTCTCGAGGGTCTCTTGTTAGGAGAGGTAGTTCTTCAGACGGACTCGCTATTGAATCTTCTAGAGATAGCCTACAAAAATGTGAAAAATAGATTCTTGTTTTTAAATACTATCATATATATAGAGTAAAAGGTCTTTCGAATCGTATTTGTTACGATGCTTTGATATTATTATCTGTAGCTTTAATTATTTAAAATATTTGGATAATGAAATTAGTAAATTTGTTTCTTCATACGATAGATAAAATAATTGATGCTGTATTTATGAAAAGTAGAACATCTGCGTTGTTACACTAAGAAAAAAAATGTAATAAATTTTAATAAATATTTATTCAGATAGTGCCAATTAAATATTATTTATAGTCGATAAATATTTATCTATAATGAAAAAAATTATTGGTAAATTAAATTAATGATTCTTATACCAAATATATCTTTATATTTAGTAAATATTGAGTTGGTTTATTATTATTCAAACAAACGATTCATTCAATGATTTAATATTTTTTTTTCAATGTATACATAACTATGTACGATCTCGAATCTTAAAATTTATTATTCAGAATATGATCAAGAGATCCGTCAGCGAGTACAGTGAGATGCGCGTGCAAAAATCCCACTCGGCGTGGTGAAATTAAAGAAGCGAAAAAAGTGGTGCGTCCGATACACCAGCTGCCTCATCTCGCTGCACCCCGGACGTATTTTCTCGCTCCTCCTGAGAAGGCACGTGGGTGGCGGCGTGGCACTTTGCTGGTTTTATGAGGCCCTTAAGAATGGTCCCAGGGCCCGTTCATCTCTCTCCCCCTCAATTCCCTTCTCGCGTCTCCGTTCTTCCATCTCGTCCACGCCTTCGAACTTTTTGTAGAGTCGCCATTACTCGACAAAGTCCTTTGCCGTTTGGGACCTTGATGGATGCCCGTTGCGTGGGCACCGGCGTTCCAGTCGGCTCAATGGGCTGCGACCGAATCCACACACGCGGCTCGGTCGGTTTCTTCCACGCCGAAAAGACACGCGTCCAGCTTTGTAAATCGTCCGGCTGCCAGGCACAGGGAAGGGTTTCGTTTTGCGTGCCTACGTGCGTGCGTGCGTGTGCACGCGCGCATATATACTGTCGCGAATTTACAGAACCAAAGCGCGCCGTAAGTTTTATACTTTGTTTCTCGCCGGAGGTATTATCGTCCAATCTCACTCTGCTTTTATGTCCGACGATATTTCGCGAAAATAAACGCGTGGTGCCAGATTACGTCCTTCGTAAGTCGGCTGAGATGACGTTTAATAAGACTCAGATTTATTGATATATTCAACGTAGGATTAATATTGCGATAATTTTGTTAATGTATCGTAAATAGAGATGCATATGTTTGATAATACTTTCTATTTTTGGAAATGTTTTTTTATTACGTAGTTTTATTAAACATTGAAGGTAAATTTGTTTTTCAAATATATCATTTCTTCGATAATGATAAACCAAAGTTTTACAATTTATTATGACTTTTTAGCACTTAAAGACTCTTTTATATATGTTACCGCAGTTGTAACTCTGCACCACAATGGTCATCGAGATGGCCAGCCTCACCCACGCGATGATAATAAAGTCACGGCCGATTCGTTCCTGTCGCTTTGCTTCGGATAAGGACTGAAAACTTGCCATGGCCATGATCTTCGATATGCAATTCTGTTCGCGAATTTCTTCCATTCTTATCAAATACATTTATATCTCTATATTACCGATAAAGGATGTAAAAAGGTCGCTACAGGATGTAAAAAGGTTTCGACAAGGCACTCAGGTTCTCGTTAATCTCCACAAAGATGGAGAAACTCCAAGAAGTTCATACTTTTGGGTTATAAAAACAACTGGATTACTGTACATTTTTGCATCTTATTCTGACAACTAATAATTATGTGAAAAATTTAAATGTTCACTGCCGCAGGTACGAAACCTATACAATTTAACTTGCAACAGACAGGCCTTTCATAAAAAAAAATTACAATGATTTTTATCGTATATCATCCAAGCTCTGTATTTGTACTCGTATGCATTATTCGTGCAATTATTTTAATCATGATGTGAGTTCTTGAATGCAATTTACGGTTGAACGCAAATTTTTCCTCATGCTACTTTCTCCGTCTCGTAACCGTCCCTTAAAAATCTTGATGATGCCTCGGTATCTTCGGTGCAGTATCCGCGGGGCTAATCGCGAGTAATTCCCCGATCGCTCGTGCACGTATAACGAGAGCCGACTCTCCTGCTGTAAAGAATTTCCGAAGCCGTTGAGAGTGCGGTGGATATATTCACGACTTTCGCCTTCGAAGTTTTAGAGCACGCGGGAGAATGACGTGCTGTATAATTTCGTGGGCGTATGGAGAGCAGACTAGACGAGGGGATGATAGGGAAGTCGAAGAGAATGGTAGGGGATGAGCAGCATGGGCGCAGAAACCTTTTTCGAGGAAATGAAATAAATTAGTCAGCTAAAGTAACTACAAGCATAAAATTGTTCAATCCAAATATTCGATTATCTAAGTCTTTTCAAATATTCAATCAATTCAAATATTAACGGAAAAAAATATCGTTTTTTTAATTTTATTTTGAATCATAAGTACTTTTTATTGAAAGATTATTATATTGTCGCACCATACCAGTACCTAATGTGATTTCCTCGCTGTATCTGAACAACCATAAGCGAGGAAGCACGCAATTTTGAAGGAGAGGGCGAAGGGAGAGAACGAATGCCCCCTCTTGCCGCTTCCTGTGGATGGTCGCGATGAGGATTGGCGGAGGTCGGAGCAGCCCGGAGAACACTGTATGCTCTTGCAAATAAATGGCCGGCAATTACCTGCAATTTGCCATATATACGTCGGTACTCCCCTTCTCCCCATCGATTCGCCGTCTCTCGTTTTTGTAGCTGTTTTTGGCGCTGAGCTTTCATCCCGAGGCGATACATCGATTGCCGGGTAATTGTCAGCGCTCAGCGCCCCGAAACGCAGGTGTAGCGGGGCAACAACGGGACCCGCAGGCGCCACGTAAGTGCGTTAATTTATGTATTTCCGCCAAGAGGGACAACCGAGGGTGGTGTCGGAATCTCGCTGCCGGGTAAGGCGCGAAATATCAGCGCTGATATAAGCAGGTACTATACTAGACCGTTGCTAACAAGCTGAACAAAAGAGAAGTCTTCAAATTTTGAGGAGATGTCCTCCCCTAGCTATTTTATGTTTGAAAGATACAGAAGAGTAAAGGAAAATAAAAGGAAATTTTTCTATAATGTAAGATGAAATTTTGTTGCTAATATTCGGAACGCGGCATGAAGATGATAATATTAAAATATGAAAATTAAATATTCACGAATATTCACAGTTATATTAAAATAATTTAAAAAATTACAATAATTAAAAAAACTACATTAATATTAAAATTTTAATATTAATGCTAAACAAAATATTATGTGATAATATAATATTTTATATTGCCAGCAAAAAAATTGAATAAATCCAATAAAAAATAAAGAATTTACTCGCAATGCAGGAATACGCAGTAATTTAATCAAAGCATTGTTTTCTTGCCTTAAAGGGACATCCTTTTTGTGATTTCTTTTTTTTTTTCACTGCACTTGCACGTGGACCATATTGATGTGAGTGTCACAGCTGTTATATGCAGCGCGACCGCGTCTCTTTTACCCCCTGTGATGGTCTCGTAAAAAAGAGAGGAGGACCCACCCCGAATGGCGCGATGACGGCGAGAAGCACGAAAGAGGCAGCGATGAAAAGAAGCGGTTCGTCGTTGTACGAGGAAGTATCTCGTATGTCCCGGTCGCTCCGGTTCTCTTCCATGGACATTCGATACCGAGAATGCGTATCGCGTGTACCGCTCGTATGTATATAGGATTGTGGCTAATGGCCCGTAGATTACCGCACGTTGCACGCAACTTTGACATGCGCAGCGAAAGACCATCAGGACATGCAATTCTACATGCGAAGGACCGATAGCCGTGTAAAAATCGCGATTCTTGCGGTGGAACGGTAAATCCGAAAGCGTTATAAAATTAATCTACTAGTTTTAAGTAGATACTGAAACGCTGAATCATATTATTATAATATTATTGTCTTAATATTTTTCTTTATTTCTTTTTATCTTTCTTTATAGTATAGTATAGTTGTTTTTTGAAACTTTTAATATTAATCTTTAATACATACAACACGATTTTCCGATTTTTTACTATACCCGATGAAACGTTTGTGTCTTGGATTAATTTTGAGTATTTTAACAAATAGATAACAAAAATCATTAGTGATTCTTACATTTATATCTTTAAAAAGTATTTGAAAGGTCGTGTATTAAAAAAATTGTATATTAAATGTTATAACCAATTATTTAATGTTTTTAGATTTCGAAGAAAAGAATTATGCAAGACACACAATAATGAATAACACAATCGTGTATATTAAAATTGCGAAAATACATATACCTATAGAGAAAAATTGAAGAATGCACGAGAATGACACAGATGAAAAATATATGAGTATATAAAGAAGGGTTAAAGATTGGGTTGAATTATTGTAGAGGTTGTAGGGTTGAATTATTGTAGAAGTACTGAGTTATTATGAAAGCTTATTGTAGTCAAACTTATTTTGCACAATTACATGCATTTTATTATCACCGTACTTAAACCTTATATAACGAACGTGTGTAACATTTATTTTCGGAGCGCTCCGAGGCTTTGCTTCACAAAGCATCGAATGTTTAAATCCTGACCGAGTGCGTTTTAACTCGCAAATTAAGCATCCCTTTTTCACTGTCATTGACGGAACACATAGGCGTGAACGAATATTTTTTCGAGCCCTCGAGCGTGTAATTAGTATGTACGAAATTTCGTGATCCGCAATTGTTCTGTTTATTTCGTTTATGAAGTCGATCCGCCAAATCCGCCTCGATATATTGATTTTTATTTGCCCATTACTGAAATAAAATTTGCGGAACCTGCGCGTGCGGAGTAAATGTGTTCTTCGGGCTCCTTCTTGTGGTCACGAGAATTGGTCGTAAATATTTTTTCAAGACCACAAAAAAACCTCATCCGGACATTATCACGGGTAGATGTTTTCGATACAGCTTAGGCTAACTGTGGTAGATAATCCGGCACGATGCATCATAGGAAGAACAAACGCAAACTTTAAAAATACACGAACTTTAGCACACCTGGCGATGTACAAACGAACGCGTTCTGGGATGGGAAATGCAAATTTCTTGACGCATCTTCGTTTCGATAATTTATGATCTTAATGGATAAAAATTGTATAACACATCGAGTGTATTCGCATAAAAGTTTAAAAAATTATATACATATATATATATATATATGCGCGCGCGCGCGTGTGTGTGTGTGTGTGTGTGTGTGTGAAAAATTTATTGTAATTTTTAAAAAATTTCAATTTATGTCTCCATGTTAAATATACACATTTGCACTTTAATTGCAGAATGCACTTTAATTTGTGTCATCATGGTACAAAAATTTATATTATTGCTTTGCAATGTTATGTCCTCTTGTCAATGAATTGATTTTTTACTCAGTTACAATTAAGACTTGAATATAACAATAATATTATATGTATTTTATTATCAATGTGCATATACGATTCTTACACACTGGCTAAAAATGTAAAGGGAAAGTGTATCGCTGCAAGGAATCCGATATAATGGCTCAACGTAGTAGAGCACACTGGGATTTACTTAATTGCAATTAATGAGAGGAGATACCGCGGTAAGGTCATGTGAGTTAAGAATTACTAATGTGCTGACAGGATTAACGTTGAGTAATCGCTCGAGCGCACTCACGAATGTAGCACTTATTTCAAGTACCAAATCTTGTGAAGAATACATTTATCATATAAATTACAACATTACAGTGTTATACTTTCTACAATATAGTTAGCATTGCATATCGAGTTTCGAACATATACATTTGATATTGATATATACATTTGATATCATGTTTCCGTTATAAATTCGCTTTGAATACGTAAAATATTCAAATATTCGACGTACCGAAGTTTTGTCTGGCGTTTGTTCACTCTTGCTCCAATTCGAAACAGGCAGAAATCCAGCGGGCGGACGCTCGAATTTCTTGCGTTTCCATAATATAAATTTTACCGACCACCCGCGCGCTTTTTGTACACGATCGCATAACGTTTTTGTACATTTACCGAGAGATTTTTCTGCAAGGCAAAATTCTGAAACGGTCGGAATGCGTTCGATGTTCGCGGATAAACAATCCTGATGTTGGATTCAGGTTTTCGCGTGGGAGCGCGTGTGTGCGTGCACGCGGTGCTTCATGGACGTAATGTTGACCGACCTGTGCATCGTTGCTTGCACACAGGTAACGCCGCCGCCACGTGCGTGAAGGGAAAGGGCCGCCGCGGCGCGGCGCGAGGCGGCTCGTCTGATTGACTGAATTTATGGGGTCTACTTATCGCGCACTTACCGCGTTGTATATCAACAATGACACCCGCACCCGCGGGCGCTCCTTTCCGTCTGCCCCCCTTTTACCTTCTCGACAGGCCCTTTTTACGCCTTTCTCCGCTGCACCTTCCGCCTCTCACCCTTTACCGCGGATAAATCGCCGGTAAACGTGGCCGCGCCCTATTTCAAGGACTGTGATGCTGCGAATATACAGTGTG
>NW_012130107.1:805633-872168 GCF_000143395.1 Atta cephalotes | reverse complement strand
GTGTGTGTGTGTGTGTGTGTGTGTGTGTGTGTATGTGTGTGTGTGTGTGTGCGTGCGTGCGTGCGTGCGTGCGTGCGTGCGTGTGTGTGTGTGTGTGTATTATATATACCAGGTCTGTCCAATTTGAGTCAAAATGCAAAGCCATCTACGCAAAAAATTCAATATGGGCAAGATTTCGGGGATTGTAAAGTGGTGATACACATCTAAGTGACGCTTATTAACATTTTATAATTCTAAAATCTTAGTCATTGAATTTTTTTAATGGTTCTGCGTTTTTGCTCCGGAGCCCGAATTGGACACAGACTGATATATACAGACATAAAAACTTAGGAACATCCTGTGATGAAATTGTTAAAAGTTAGAAAAGATCACGGAAAAAACGTTTTTGCCAATAAAGTATCTAAAAATTTAACCAGATATAGATCTAACTTTATTGGATTATCAAAATAATTGTGTAGAATGTTTAAGTATTGATGCTATAGCTATAAAAGTTTTAACATTCTATAACAACAGTTTGAACATACTATATATATTTATTTTAATTATATTTATTTTAATGATCCAAAGTTATTTTCAAATCTATATCTAGCTAAATTTGTAGAAATGGCAAGTATAAAAAAGAAATAAATAGAAATATAAAAAATTTTATATTTTATATTTTATATTTTTTCGTGAGTCCTTTCTATTTTATTAATTATTAAATTTTTTAATATTTTAGCAAAACCATTCTTTCCATAAAATTATCTTCTTTACTGTCATCTTTTTAAGACGTAGCAATTTCTTTCTTCTCGAAAAATTTATTTCCCTTATAATATCTGACAACCATAATAATGGATAAGGTACAATGGTTTACCTTCATTAAAATCAATTACGAATCGCATCAGGTATATGGTAGCTATAAGAATGCTGTTAAGACACGACTTCCTAAAACATCAGTTGTGTTTCGTCGACGTCGCGTTGGTCGAGCATGCGATAAACAATTTATTAATGAACGAACGATATGAGTACGTTTGAATACGAATGTAGTTGTACGATCATAACGACAACACGTGTCGCGACGATATCTTCTATGACTTCTAGATGTCCTAGGCTGAGAGTATGGCTCTGCAGGCGCCAGGAAACGACCGTCACACAACATGATCGTGAATCACAGAAACAGGAAAGCCTCGCCCTCGTGACTCCAATCGAAATTGGTGTCGTCAAGATCCGGAACTCGCGGAGGTGCTAGCGCAACTCGTAAAGACATCGCATCTGCGACAATAAATTGCATACGCTGCGTAAATCTCGTGAAGGCACGTTTCGCACAACATGTGTTTTATTTCATTAAATCGGCGAAGCGTTTCAATTCGGTAATAAATTTTGACGAAATGTTCCATCGTGAAAATTCTGAATTCGTTTTAAGGCAATCAATTTTTGATAATCATTTTATTTTTAAATGAATTTTTATATAAATATAAAATTTCATTGATATTTAATTTAAATAATAAGGGATTTTTATAAGGATAGATTATTAAGAATCAAATTCGAATTAGATTGTTTTATATTCCGTCATGAGAATCCGGCGACTGCGAACACGTCAAAGGCTGTAATATAATATTTTTGGATAGGACTCCAATAGGCACCTATCAGGTAGCTGTCGGCAATAAATTCTAGAGATTCTGTCGAGATCGTCGGACATCAAACAATGGAAACATGAGACTTCGGACAGATTCAATTGTTTCAGACATGCTGTTTTAATGCGAGGTGGCATAGGTTCTCGTTGAACGATGGCACAGGAAAGAAACGTCGTGAATGTCAAAAAGGTAGATTGTCGAAAGAATATTAATGGTGGAACGTGTCTATATGTCTATATGTCTCTATCTAGATATACGAATTTATTAAGAAGCTTCAACTGTGTCTATTTTTTATAATTTTGCATTGAATGTGAAACTTTTATAAATTTGCATACGTATGACTTAAATTCTGTATATTTATGGCAAAGTTCGGCAGATACAATGTAAAAATTGGATGTTGAATTAACGAAATTATTTTATGCGCAGGCATAAATGGTCAAGATCATCACAAAGAGCGTTTCTTTCGTTGCGGCATTTCGTTCGTATTTTCGACCTGCAGTTCGATTCATAGGATGTAGGATGGGCGGAAGAGGCAAAAAAGCAGTTCAGGTCATTTTTTACACGAAATTCATTAATCATGTCCAAATCGACTCGTGTGTTAGCCTTCAACTTTTGAAAAAATTAAGTTTCTATAGTTTATTCGATTGCTCGTGTATGTGCATTTCGAATTTTCGTTTGCACACTTTTGATAAAAAAGTTATTCTGATAAAAACAATTTTGGGGAGCTAATTTGACATTAGCCCTCCCAAAATTGTTTTTTAAATAATTTTTTCACCAAAAGTAAAACGAAAATTCGAAATGTGCATACGTGTGTAAACAATGATTGAGCTATAGATGCAATTGATTGAGCTATAGAAAGTTAATTTTTTCAAAAGTTGGAGAGCCAACTTCGCATGACTTGAATCTCGTACAAAATTTTACGACTCCTTTTATTCATAAAAGTTCTCGACAGTGTTTTTAGAGGCTCTCTTATTCTAAACGGGATGTATTTATCAGTATTTCACAGGAAATATGAATTAAAAAGTCGAATGAATTGACACACAAAAAAATACATATTAGATAATAATTATTCATTTCAAGTATTTCAAAAGTTCATATATCGTAAATTCATCGCGACCATTAAATTTATTCAAAATATGTTTTGAAAATCTTAGTAAGTTTAATACTTCAATCAAGATTATTAAATTAAAATTTTGATTTGCTTATTATATATAAAATACCTTTATTGATCAATTTTATATGATATTCTTAAAAAAATTCTTGTTTTTGAATACATAATGAGTTTTTTTTTAATTTACAAGAAATATATTTTAAGATTATTATCAAGAAAATATTCCTTTTATTAAAGATAACTGTCACTTAAAAGAAAGAAAGTAAATTGATTAATCACTTTTATTAGCAATAGAATATTTTTTTGTATAAAGACATTTTCATGTATGAGGTTGTAATTAATATTTCACATTTGACAATTATTTGCCATTGATTTTATATAAAATTATGAGATTGTTTAATTAACTTGTGAATACAAATATCAAATTGTTGAAAGATAGTGGAGATAAAAAATAAAGAGCTCATCAAAAACCTTTGAAATAATTAAAAACTATCCTCGACAGCTTTCTAATTAGACTTTTGCACCCCCATATTATCGCATTGTGCACACATTTCGTCCACGTCAGAAACTTTCTGTCCTTTAGTGAAAACGAGGGTTTCGGATGGCAAAAGAGGCGCCGAGGTTTCATTAATTTAACGGTTTAAAAAGCCACATCGGGAGTAATTCCTATACCACAAGGCGATGCTTGCAGGATGGTTATCCAAAATATGCAATTTCCGAAAATATCCCCTTACACGGAACGCGGAAATTACAGGGTGGGAAAAGAAATCCCTAGAACGGTCCTGAGGGCTCCTTCGACGGTTGCGGATGTTTCCTAAAGTCGTCCTAGAGACGCCATCGTAAATGGCAGCTGTTTATTCGAAATTCTCCGACGATAGTAACCTCTTTTCCTACAAGCTTCGCAGTTCGTCAAGGAAACTGATTTGGCCTATTCAAAATATAATCATGTCGCATTAAGGAGTAATTGCCGGTTTAGGGACTAATTTGAAATTATAGTCATCGCGCGACGTTCTCGTGCCATTTTTCAGAACTTATTCTCCGGAGGTCTCTCACAGAAATAACCTTTCTGATAAATTAGAAACTAATGAAGCAATTTTAAACGACGTCCAAATTTTCTACGAAATCAGATCAATTTTGCTTATATGTATATAATAAGTTACACTTATTCTTTAAGAGATCAAACAAAGTTATATGTCTATTAAAAACTTGTGTTATTTTTATCATCATTTATGATGAAATAGTAAACGTATAGAGCATCATGCATATAAAATTGGAATATTATTAAAAGAATTAAACAAATCCTACGAAGAATTAATAACGAAAGAATTATACAATTTTTTTTGTTATTCCTTGATTTTTCCGTTGCAATTGGTTACATCCGTTGATGATACAGTCATCAAGGCGCCAAAATATCATTGATGATCAGCGGATGCACAGATACGTCTCGTCTTCGGAGTTTAGGAAAGGAGGACCATATCAATATGCCGAACAACGCTTCGGACCTTGAAGATATTCATCGTTTGTTTCTATAATCTCTCTCGTCATTTTAATTTTTTCGTGACAAAAAAATATTCTAAAATGCAGCAACTTAGCTTTATTATCATGCTATATTTATTATGCCATCACATATTTTCTATCTCAATAACTTTTATTGTGTGAAGGAGTCTTAAATCTTTTATAGTTGCGAGATGTAATTAAATTTATTTTTATCAGTGTAAATTAAATGAAATGACTACAAAGAGGAAAAAGCTATCTCATAGAGATCTGTTCTTTACGATTACGCAACCTGGTATTTTGAAAAATGGAAAATTTTCCGAGTTTGCACCTTGCGATAATTACGGTGTACGGAAGGGAAAGGTATCTTAACTGACAGAGAAAACGTCGTGACTCCACGAAGGAGGTCCCTCTGACCTGTAATTTTATACAATTACGCAGTTTGTGCACCTCCCATTCGACAATCACTCAGAGAGTCCCAAACAGTATATAATGTTTTACGGTATTTTCGAGAACTCCCAGCCATGGCGTTATCCAAAATCTTTAAATGAGCGACAGAATCATAAGCTGATAATAATACTAGGGATGTGTAGGCGCAGCAAGTTAATTGATACTTTTGCTTTAAGTATAATAATTACAGCTATATAAATCAATGTCCAAACGTGTTTTATAGCAGTTGGAATGACATTTGTATTATATTCGAGATTTATTGCATTCTTAAGATCGAAGAGCTGTGGCTAGTTTTCAATGTTCAATAAACAACTAAAAGTCTTATTATATTACATCTTAAATTGAATTAGGATATAATCGCTACCTCAGTTAACAAAGAAATTAAAAAGATATATTTGTTATGAATTAAATATAAATAAATAAAATAAATAAATATATATTAAAAGACTCTTGTTGAAATTATAACAATTCTATTTTGATTATAACAGAAATGATCATTTATAAAATACGTAATACAATATGTCGATACGTTTTACAAGATTAAACTTATATAATACTTATATAATATGAATATTTTTTCCTGCAATTTCAGTGTCAGTAAATTGCGCGATTTGTGCTTCAAGAATATCGTTTTCGCGGCGGTATCGCGTCGTGTAGCAACAAACTGGATCAGATAAACGAAAGCTTATGGTTTTATCGGAGCGGAGGTGGAAACGATCGTCGATGACCGAAGCATCGACTCGGGATAAACGTAGTGCGTGCCACACATGATTTTCGAGAATTCCCGGAACAGCTATTTATAATATAAACTTTTACATGGTATTATGAAAATGAGTGCGGATTGGTGCCTCATTAGCAGCACTAATAAGAATCCCTTTGTGGGCGCTTTGTCCCTACGAACCCAAAATTATCGTTAAACTCATGGTTATTCCGTGAAAATCTGGAATCATTCTACAAGGAAGGCCACTATCGATAATTCCAATAATTAGGCTCTTTTATAAGAAATTTCAGTAGGTATTCCTTATAAGTTTCCATCATCCATTTAGAATCAGGAAAGAGGAGACGTTTAACAAAAGATTACGTAACGATTATTATTGTGTGAAAGAATTTTTAGATCGTGTTTCAAGGTAGCGTGATTAGTTAAATTCGAAAGTGCACCTGTAATGCAGCTAACCGTCAGACACACCTGTCCATGAATTGCCATTTTACCATAAAACTGATCATAAGATGTTACAAGAGTCTTTAAAAATTAGTTTCTAATAAATTGCATTATTGCAATAGATTAGATTTTTAAAAATTAAATATAGAATTATAAATTGTTAGGTAAAGCTCTAAAATAATCAGTGAAGACTTATAGGTAATGAAAAATAGATAAAATATTTACGAGTTTATTTGTGTTCCGTATTCTGTAATAATAGAAATTGTTGCCGAGTTAAAAAATATTGGGACTAGCTTGGTAAAGATTATTATCGTATTGAAAAAAGACCAATCGGGAAAACTATCGTGCCAACAGGTACATGCGTAGTTAAGTGGGCGTGACTGCTCGTAAAAAGTGATTCGTAAAATATGTACGCTGCAGAAACAGGCACTACCATTAAGGCAGCACGCTAATATGAGCACATTAGGTCTCAATGTACGAAGGATTTAATGCTCTTTATACTAATACTTGCTGCTTTAATCCTGATTTCATTATTCTAACTATTTATCAAGAAATCAATTTAATCTAACTTTGGAAAAGTTATATAAATTGTATATTAAAAGCACATAATTATAATATAAATATTTTTTTTAACAGTATTTCTTTCAATGGACATTCTAACTTGAAAAATCATGGCTTTGCTGTTTGTAAATGACAGGTATATTATAAATTGTATTATCAGTTTGTAGTTGTCTTAGAGATATTTCTCATGTGGATGTTTTATTAAAGTATTGAAAAAAATATAAAAGTAATATATAATAACACGCGATAGAAAAGAGAAGAGTTCTCTCGCCACGGGGAGAGGAAGCACCCCTCTTGCGACACGTGTGCCGTGACATGAGAATTTTTATGGTGTCACCCTTCCGATTCTCGAACCCTGAACTCACAGCCAGCGCATTGTAAAAATGTCGTTGCGATTTACATACTCAAATTCGGTTCGGTTCTCGTAAACGCATGATTTTACGGAGCAACCGTACAAATGTATACTCATGAATTGCATATTGGTTTGTTTCTATGTATATATGGATATACTCACGGGTGCACGCGTTATTAGTTTTATTCGTATCTAACCGCCAAGGCGGAGCAAACTGTCAAGAATTTTATAAAAAATAATTTCTTTATAAAATTCCTTTTTTAATTTTACTTGTTTCTTGTTTGTGATTGTCATTGACTACATTCAACAGAGAAAGCAGCATCTGTTATAAACTTCTTTAATATGATTGGTTTACATTCAGATTCAATAAGGAACTAAGAATAAGATCAATCATATTAAAGAATTTTATAACAGTGGCAGAATTGATTTTTCTGAACCATTTGAGATTACGTTGCATGCAGATTAAACAAATGAACATGGATAAGTTATGAATAAATAATTTATCTCAACGAATAGGATCGATGCTGCTATTAAGTCAAGTTTGTTTGTGTTTGTTCGTACTTACTTGCTTCGTCTGGATTCGGTTTTATACCTACTTGTAAATTTTTAGCGTTATCATTATATATAAATATTTTTAAAAATATTTATTGTGCTATAAATAATCCGCTAATTATTAAAAAATGTTATAAAATTGTATTGGAAAATATAATATTATAGTAATACATCATAATGTGTCATAATGTGTCATAATGAAATACAGAATGGAATGTATTTATAATGACATCAGATATGAATTAAGTTTAGTGGGACTTAATTTTGATCGATCCTCTTACATGATGAAAGCCTAACATTCGGAATTTGATTCTATTCCTCATAAATTCAAGTGGTTTATCAGTGTCATTCGATTAATGCGTTTTATACGCGATAGATCAATGCGTCTGATCGATCAAGCATGATACGATCCTCATTAATTTGGTATAGTGAGATAGGTATTTAACGCTCTATCTATAATCCGATCTGCATATAGTATTCAGTTTGTCATTAATATACGATATATCATCATGGATTATCAAGCATATGGTTCAAGTTGCACCTATAGCGGTTATTTGAATAACAATATTCCGGCATTAGATGGGT
Source organism: Atta cephalotes (assembly GCF_000143395.1). Lineage (NCBI taxonomy): Eukaryota > Metazoa > Arthropoda > Insecta > Hymenoptera > Formicidae > Atta > Atta cephalotes. The sequence goes on along the minus strand of NW_012130107.1, from coordinate 864,291 downwards.
CACCATTTATAGCACCTAACGAGTTCTTATGCAAATCCAACCTTATTCTGGCAAGTCATAATATTGAAAGGATTTAACGATTCATTTAACCAGACTTACGCGACCTATGAAAAATACAATCATCACGGGACCGAAAAGAGAGAAGTAAAACTGCTTATAACTAATAGCTATGCGCCGACAAAGTGATTTGTCGTGAGTATAATGTTCGAGTCACAATGAGTTTGTCGTAAGAAATAACGTTAGGAGATGATATTATCACTGGATGATATTATCACTCCTATGAAACTTTTCTCCAGGCTCTATCGAGATGTATTATAAATATTTTACCAATAATAGTCGAGAAATAGAAAGTAATTTCACTTTATCTCTGCATAGCGCTCGATATTGCGATATTTTCAGCGCCTCTAAAAACCTACTATGAATACCAGATTGTAAGGAGAAAATTATAGACTCGTGTAATTTAAGATCGCGATTAGTAGAGTCAAGGTCGTTGATGGTTCTCAAGTTAACGATAACATCGTACGATATAGTATTGTCAACTTGTTATATAGACTAGTATTCTATAGTATATAAATACTATGCCATAAATACTTTGCCGACTCGCGATATTAGATTAGGCCTAAGTAGAAGATCCGACCGAATGTAAATTGCGAATACGAGACACGAAGGCGTCCGCCTTCTCGATATTTTATATCTCTCGACTCGGGTGGCTACTGTTGGCGTCCCTTTATTCCTTCTTTCTCCTCCCACGACGTAGCAAAATAATCCAGAAATCGTATTCTATTAGCATCGGAAACGATGTATAACGACAACATTTTGAAAAAAAGACGATCTGGCCTCCTAGAGCACAGTCGCGAAATAACTGCATCGAAATCAATTCCTTGTATGCGGGGCTATGGTCCTTAGAATCTTGTGAGAATGTAGATGATCGCGAAATCGCATATAAATTAAGGTTTCAACATTTTCGGGCCGGTCCTTTGTCGGATTCACTGATCCCAGGGGAACTGCTTTACCTTACAAAATAAAAAGAATAGAGCGAACAGGATCGCGACGAGTTCTATTTTCGAAGTCGTATGCGAGTTGCTCGAGTCGTTCTTTTAATCCTTCCTAAATAAGATATTTTTTTAAAAGTTTAACTGAACATGAATTACTTTCTGAAGACTAAAAAAGAAATATGAAATGAAGAAATATGATTCTGCATGCGCTAATAACGACACGTTAATGATACACAATGAAACCTATATGGTTAATCTGATAATTCAATCAAGTTGGATACAATTCTCAAGTGAAGATACATGAAATACATTTTATCATCTTGCAGATCCGCATAAGAATCTAAATAAAAACAGAACGTACGCGAAGAACTTGATTTACACATCTAACATGGTTTTATTCGTCTCGTAATGCGCTATACGCGATACTGTCCAACGATGATCGATGCGGTCGATAAATCTGTGATCCTTCGTCCGCGTGTTAGCGTACTCGACACACTTCGCACCATGATTAGATCACGGCGAGGCTATTAACCCGTATATCCCATGATTACCTACGAGCTGCATCGAGATGTAATTCCGTATACTTGACTTGAGATCCCTGAAGATCAGCTGAGTCATAACTAAGTAGACACGCGAATTTACGATCGCTTCATGCAACGAAGCTGAAACTCAAATAATGTTTGTATTGTTTATCCATTAAATCGAAATATTTTTGAATCCTACAAGGATTTCCAGATTATATAATTTCTCAATCCTTTTAAGATGAATTTAAGATTCTTAGGTTGATTTATTCTTATTTCTAAAATTGACGAATTAAGAACGTAGTGATGTTACTAATAATCAAAGATTTCTTGAAAATTGTGCTAAATAAGTGTATCATATTTTTGAAATTTTGGTACGTAAAGAAGGTCATTAAAATTAATGCGTGTTGCAAACTAAAATGTATAGCATAATTATAAGAATTATGATTGAGCGGGACACCCGGTAGATATATTAAAATTTCACTCTTCCTCGGATCAGTGCGTTACACATTGTACTCGTGACTTTTCGATGCAACGTGCATGACTAGCAATGAGCTCCTCGTAATGCAGGTTAATCGATGCACCGACCCGTATAAAACGCCAGCAGAATAAGTACGATGCAGTAGACGCGAAGAAATGCATTTGACAGACAACGCATTCTTATGTAACCGTTTGGTATTTCCTCTACTTTTTGTTTTTAACATAGCAGTAGTCAAAAATAAGTTGAGCTGAGTCAAATGACTTCGAGCGCTCTTTGACGCATAATTTATTTCTTATTTTTTTAAATTGTAAACGTATCTACATTAAGAGAAAAGTGTTTGGTATTTGTGACTATAATTGTATGGTAAAATAATTATGATTAGGAGCTCTATTTTTATGATTATTACTGTTTGTAATATTAGTAATAATAACCAGATATGTTTTCAAATATGAAAAAAATACTACTAAATTATACTAATTAATATTAAAAAATTAATACTAAATTATAATAATTTTAAATATTAATTAAAATATCAATACATAAATAATAAATAAAATAAACGTTGCTTTTTTAGTAAATGCAATTGCAATTATTGTGAATATACAGTGAATTTGTTTTTAATTCACTTATTATTTATGTGATATAATAACTAAAAAATAACGTAAAGACAGAACTAAAAATTTTCAAGCAGTGTGTGTGTGTGTGTGTGTGAATATTATTAATAGCACAATTAACTACATTTACATGATTTAAAACAACTATAAATATGTAAATATCTAAAAGAAATGATTATAAATTGTAATTAAATAATCGTAATTGCAACCATTTTTGTCCTCAATGTATGACAAATCATAAGCGCTAAAATTTTTTTCTAATTGTTAAGAAATTAAACAATGAAATTATAGTATTCTTATTATCTTCAAAATAACCCTTCTTTCATATATGCCTTTTATCAATGATATTGTCACGCGGCAAAGTGTTAGTCTATTTTGAATCTAAACGTGTAGGATACTTGTATGGCAGTAGAGAATATTGCGTAGCGTTTTTCTAACGAATAGCATCATGAATTTTAATTTTTATAGGGTGCAACATAAAAATTGACACATGGCATGCCGACGTAGCAATTTCTGGTCGCGCATAATTTTCATGAATTTTAATATCTCGTCGAAGTAACCCTTTTCGGCAGCCACCATTAGCGCGATTCAACCAAAACTGAAATATCACCGTGCGCTAATAGTCTTGGCGCATTTTAATATCTACCTGCTAAAAAAGGATCGCGCGAGATCTTTGTGTCTCCGTGCAGATGTCGGCCGCGTGCAACCGAAATCAAAATGACTCGCTGGAAAAAAAGGTGTAAGGAGGGCGCAACCAGGTCTGTTGACGTTTATTGTGTCTAAACGGTTGGCGGAGGCGCCATTAAAATTTTCTCGCCTCGCGCGCGCTTTTTCTCTTTTTCTTTTTACCTTTCGCGAAGGTCGGGGCCCCGGATCTGTTGCTGCAAGTCAGCATGGGAAGCCGCGAAGCGCGTCGGATAACAGAATTGACGTTGAAAAAAAGCGTAAGCAGCCGCGGCCCGAGATACGCTCGACGATTCTTACGTTCTGTACTTATTGATTGATGGCTTGTAAAAGGGTTCCGCGCATTTTGTTCGGTGTTTAGTCATGCAGAATACTCGCCGGCTATTCATGCCGCTTTCGCGCGGCATATGTACCTCTTTTATAGCGGCACATTTTTTTGCAACGGGTTAAGCAGTCATCGGCATGAATTAAATATTTCGTATATATGAAACGGTTCGAAGTCTATCGAGTTTATCCCGTCTAGACAGCGATTGTACGATCATTTCGAGTTCTTGCGTGTAATAAACTTGTCAGCATCGAAAACTGAGTATGAACGATAGAGTCGCGCGGTACTCAATCTTGTAGCATTTTTCATAATTTAATAAATTAGTCCCCAACAATGTCCGTTTTTGCCGTGCATAAGCAGCTCCTTGCTCACCTGCCGACAGAAGCGAACACGAAGCTCAGCGATAATTTAATAACCGATTCAACCTTTAGTTTCGAACAGCCATGGAAGAGATGGAGAACACTAAGTGCGGCGCGGAGAGACGGAATTGGGACTAGCGGGCGAAGTCCGAGCGAGTTTAAGGCCCCTGAAACAGGCCCCATAAATAAGTCGGGCCAGAATTACAATAATCCGATCCAATTAAAGCGGAAATTTATAGTCGCAAAAAGCGTAGACGCGACCCCCACCAGCCGACGATTTGCATTTCAAAATTTGCAAGCGTAATTTCAAATTTGCTTAATGGAGCCCGCGAGTAGCTACGTAATAGATTCCGCTTTCATATTCGGCAGACCTACGTACGCTGAGAAGATAGCGAATGGGCCCGCTTAAAAGGGGCCGCCACCCATTATGAATTTCATACAGTGCTCCGTTTTTTGTTCCCTTTCAGCCAAGCAAGCCCAGTAACTTCGGGTCCATTTACCATACTTTGCTCGGGGTAAACTTAGCCAGCAGCGTTGCTAGCCTACGCTACTCTCTATCAGAATCAATTTCCACGGATCGTAATATTCTATCGGGCCTTAGATCCAATTATCGATGTCTGCTGGTGTTACAGCATGATGTTCCCATGTAATTTCTGTAGTAATGCGGTATATTGCATATTCAATAACAGCTGTTTGCTAATACACACACATTCTGTGTTGCGCATGAATTTTTATTCTACTCACTATAGACGATTTTATTTTAAGAGCTCTTTTTTTTATTATTTATTTAAAATTTAGAATTTTTACGATTAATAGTTTAATCGCTTGATTATATGGTTTTAATATAGTTTTATAATTTATGCGAGTATATATGTATTATAATTTTGAGTTATTTTTCACGAAGGCGCGAGCGTTAAGACCGTGCGCCGCTCTATTCGGCACCTGACGTGTGATTATTCTGCCATTATTGTCGAGGGCTCGAAACCAGATCTAACAATCATCATCGCGACCAGCCGATCGATGCCAAATTCATAGGGGCACTTTCTGGCTGCCGATTAGCATAAATTATTTGCGGTCAAGGTGACCGGACGCGAGGCCCCTCATTCCTTTAGTGCAGTTCTCCGTTCGCTAATGTCATACATTCGATCTTTTAAAGGCGCTAAAAGCGGTGCCGCAAGGTGTCGATTGCAGGAACTGAGATCCGTGATGCTCCAGCAGCCGGAAGCCCAACGATCACCATTCGAATGGGCATAATACACCATATATATTTTTCATTCTAATCATACTTAAATGATTATTTCGGGAACATTCTTATCCAGCTGATTTTAGGATTAGACGGTTCAATTTTACGTTTTCACAATCGGAAAATAACAAGCTCTTTGACTAATTGCAATATTCATTTATTCCCGTTGAGATATTTAAAAGCAATGTCGAAGTTTTCATACATTAAAAAGCTTTCACGGTAATCTCCTCAGCCTCAATAATGCAATAATATCCATTCGTTTTTTATGGAACACATATATTAAATATTTTCAGTATATGGCGTTCATTCAGCAAAGAAGGTATAAAAACAAACTATCATCGAAAAATGAAAGCAAACTTTGTCAGAGAACTGATAATTTCGCTAAATTAATGGCCGAGATCGAAATGGGTCAATCGGGACACGACTGGTTTCTGCAATTATTAAGGCTACCTCATAATTTTTGGCGAGTACTCGGTAATCTGTGCATTAGTCGACAAAATCGCAACACTACAGCGAAACTCGTTGCTCGGATTATCGGGATTTAACTCTGAATTAAATTAATATGATACTTAGCACGGTTCCGCATTCAATTTTATCCCAGCGCATTCGTAAATTGCACGGTAATCGCTTAACGAATCATCTTTTGAGATTGTTCCTCGTAAATTTTTACGATAGGGTTCGCGTCTTGTTTTCGTGTACGTAACCCACTTTATAAATCTGCCTCGCCTTTCGCACCCCGTTCGATTTTACGCGCATAGCGCGCGCTTTCCATCTCGCTAATTATGTCAAATTGATGTTTCTTGCGTCCGACATATCGTGTCATTATATAATGTTCGTGATCATTATGTAACGATGATTCTGTTCAAAAAGCAATATTCGAAAAATCTCAGGTAATTACGCACAGCAAACATTTACAAAGAGTGTCGATGTGATGAAACACGACGATCTCGCACGCAATTTATACTCTTATTTTCGTGTACAAGTAATATTTCACGTGCATATCGCATGCAAACGTCCACTTTGCAGCGTAAACGTGACGACGATGTCATTCATTAATTACGTTAACAACGCGTATCGTTGCTCGGACGGGTATGAGGCGGCCATAATTTCTGACCGGATTGAGCCGTCAGCGAAAGTGCAATATTTTACCGAGATGGCGACCGATAGGTAGCTATCAACAGCGGAATACTAAACAGCTTACGGAAGATCCGTTAGAATCCAAGGGATCCGAAACTAACCTGCGTATCTCCATCTTGACATCGGTCGACTTTTCGCGTTACTCGCGCCAACTTTCTTTCATTGGAGATTTTTGATATTCTTGCTGGGCTTACTTTCTCAAAGATATTGGATCTACGATCGAGAGATGGATACGGTCGATGCTCACGAACGAACCATTCAATTTGTTAGAGTCACGAAGCGCCGTCTTTCTAATCTCTTTGCGAATCTGTTTCGAAGAACTTCTCTTTTCTTCTCAGATGTTGCCGCGATAACAAAAGAAATTTTAACAAACCGAATTTTAATTTGAATAATTGAAACATTTGTTTGCATATCATATTTATTGTTTCACTTTTCTTCTCCTAAAATTATTCTGTGCTCAACGTTGGTTAGTTGATTGGATTCAAATTCCGCTGGGAACTCTCATGTTGTTTTATTTCATGATGCTAACATGAACTTGTAAGCGGATCGGAATGCCGAATTCAAAAACGTGAAACATGGCCATAGCGAAACATGGTCCTTGCGCTTGTTACGCTACTGGAATAAAATGTTGAGCAACCCTCCCTTAAAATGGCCAGACATTGTTCCTTGGATGCTGAGAACGAGCTTAAAATCTGATCTACAATGCTCTTTACTTTTTGCTTCTTGTGTTTTACCTCTTGCCTTTTTCTTTAATGTACCCATTTTATCAACAATCACGTTTCTTCCAAAGTTTAACAATTTTTATCTCAGACAATGGAAACGAAAAAAACAAGATAAAAAACAAGGTAAAAAACAGGAAATAAAGAACGCACTGTTAAACTTAAATCTCGTTTAATGCGCGTATGTGATTTCCAATTTTGTATTTGCCATTGTAGAATATTACAATAGTCGATAATATTCTACTTAACATCGTTTAAAAAATGTGAAAAAAGAATGAGCGTTATTTTGAAATGTTACAGATGTGAATTTTGCAGAGATTTGCGAACCTTTTCTTTGGTGTAAAATACAAGTTGTTCGACTTTCGATGCAGCTGGCGAAGATCACAGGTCTATCTGGGATGATCTGTGGGCTGTAGATCCGATGGCGGGATCGAGATCGAGGTAAGATACCGGTAGAAACCCCGTGGATTATGCTTGTACGATGTCGTGTTGTAACCGTGTTAAAAGTTCGCCATTGTGGCGGTCATTGTGCAGCTTGTCGTCAGATGCATTTGGAAGAAAAATATTTTGCCCCTTTTTCTCATAATATTCTCTTCACGTCATCATGTCAACGTTAACGAATTTTATAGTCTAATGAAAATTAGTTTTCACAAGAAAAAATCTTTCTATTAAAGATTTCTTAGAAATATCAGTTTTTATAAAAGTTTTTATTTTCTTTTTAATTCGATTTTTATTCTACATTTTATTATATGTATACTGAGAAAAAAGATTCTGTTAATTTAACAAGCCATCAGTATTTTTAACAAATTTGTACATAAAGAGACAAATTATTGTTTTAATTTGTTATGATTGATGCTAGTTTGCTATTTCAACTAATTATTAATGACAGAAGCAATTTTTTTATACCTAATCTATTTTTTGATGAACTGTAACAAACTCATTTTTCTCAGTGTATAATCCATGTCATTTATCGAAAAACGTATCTGGGATTAACTTGAACATGTCCATCCTTTACGCAGTTCCATTTCCGTCCTAAACTTTTATGGTTGGTACTAAAGGCACATATCCGCTTTACAGCTAGAGATTTAAATTTCCTGGTTCAGGGAAACTTCGCTGGAAATCGGCGATTTTATTTCCTCGCGTAAAATAACTCATCCAACAGCAGCATGCCAGAACGGAGCTTCTTACGACTGGTCCTACGTGCCGCGTCATGAAGGATTTCGAGTTTTAATTGCCTTTCCGCCTTAAGTTGCTTACTTAACCCGAGCTCTTTCGGAGGTTCTTCAAAGGATCGAACGATCGAATTTCCTGGATATTTTTGGAAGCAAATGGCAAACATAAAAGATCTTTTTAATGTCAAATTTTCCAAGAATTTACATATTCGAAATAAATTTATGATATATATATTTCTTGAAATAATCACGGTTTGTGACATTCATGACATAACACCTTTTTATTATGGCGATAGCCTTTCTCGATCTCTCCTTTCACTCGAGATTGGCGGAAAACGTGTTGATCTGCTGACAGAAAGGAGCTGAGAAGTGGTTTCAGTCTTGTGTCTCGATTAGCACGAAACAACTTCCCTGTCTGCACCTCTTCCGCGTTTGAAGTATCGTGTGCACGAATTCAATCCAAGTACAGATCGCGCGCCTGGATGAGGCGCGTTAGCAATTAGTCTTCGTACAATCTCGCTCGTTATCCCACGAGATATCTGATCGCAGATCTTGGCTTGCGCGCGTTGTACGTCTTTATCGTCAACAGGATCAAATTATCCGTGAAAGGGCAGACACACCCGAGTAACTCCAGAAATCGGTACATGGTTACCCGCGCTCTCGATGAAATCCAATATGTTTCGAAGATCATCATAGCGATTATATGTTCCAATAGGATATTCTCAACGAGAGTACAATATTATCTTTTAACTCTATTTTCTATAAAGTAATTGCGAAACTGTCAATGAATTTTTAATAATTATATTATACATACACTGAAACATTTGATTCTTTATTACTTTCTTCATTTTCGTAGAAATTTACTTGATCTTTTTAGTGAATAACAAACACTGGTACTTTTACGCTGTGTTTAGAAACTTCATTCGGATACATCCATGTAGTATTTTCTTTTATTTTTATTGTTCACCGAATATTAAATAAAGATAAAAATAATCAGAGTGCCATAGACTTGGAAAATTGGGAAAGGTTAGGGAAATCAAAATTGGTCATCGAAAACAGGGAAAACTCAGGGGAAAATATAAAAAAAATGTAAAAAAAGTCTGAAATTTTGAAATTTATTCACGTTTATTCCGTTCCTTTAAACTAATCTTATTTCAAATTGTTATCATTTTTTAAATATTATATCTGACATTTATAGTCAAATACGTTCAAAATTTGCGCACTTTAAATGATTTTAATAAATGATTTTAATTAATTAAAATTTATATTTTATTCAGTATTTTTATTTAAAAATCTCTTTTTTTGTCATAACTGCATTCTTTTTTCCAATACTAATTTATTTTTTGTTGGCTTGAATTTGTACCCAAAATTTTATTATGCTATTAAACTTCTTTTACATTGTTTTTAATAATGTAGACTAGCTTTACTACAATACTTGATTCTAAACGTTAAAATTTAGATATTTTATATTGGTCACGGAAAATTTTCCAGTTTCATTTGGAAAACCCGGAAAAAATCAGAAAATTTTTAAATTCAATTTATATAGTAATCTTGATAATACATGTCTGTACTCAAGTGAAATTTCTGATGAACACAGCCTACCCCAGTAGCACATATTGATTTTATATACGTTCCTTAAATACGTTTGTAGAACATTAGATACGTTTTGGAAACGTATGTAAATCGTATACGAATCAATAGATGCCTGATTAGTGTTTGATGTGATTGCATAAAATGCTGAAAAATTAGTATTATTAGAATTTATAATAGTTTATTTTTGGTTGTGGTAAAAGGATTATGTTGCCAATTCAAACAGAACGAATCGACACGAACAGCGATCGAGGACGATCGTCGACAGGTCCAGTGACCTATGCGTCGTGCACAGACGTAACATATTCACTGAGATAGCGAAAGGCAGGCGTCTAGAGCGTTCACGGCTTCAGGCCATATCTTGCGACTCTATAGGCTGCTATCTCAGATGCTTATCTCGGTGGAAGCGTAGGTGTTTCAATGACGTGACCGGTCACGTTGGCGAATGATCAGATAACTAGTTCGACGTCGCGACAATTTTAGCACACGGTATCTCATTGGTGAACCTTTACGCTACTCGACATCAATTCTCTTTTCTTTTTTTAGATCAGAAGAATGAATAACAGAATAAGACGAAGTAGAGTTAAGACTAACTAGCCTTGACATTAGACTGTACGTGAGTAAAAGTACGATTTTACCTGCGTGGAATTATTGCTCTTTAAACTCTTTAATGTACAGTCGCGCGTGGCAAGCATATTTATCCTTTTAATCCATGAAATAATAGTCGATGTGACACAATAAGATTCTATTCTTGGAACTCGAAGAATGAAGAAAGCATTTCTTTGCCACAAAGAAGATCTTTGCGATTCTTTCTGGCGAGGAAGACGTCAGTGTGGAGGATGTCAATATTCGTTCCTCGGACGAATTTGCTATAAGCATAGTTTATTGTAAACTATCAAGGTTCACCAGCTGCCTGTAATCCAGGCCCGTCGTCCACTCCCTATCCGGAGCTCCTTCGCAGTGAAAAGAGGGGCCGTTATCGCGATCCTATCTGCGATCGGTCGATGCGATATTTCTAACAGGCCTCTGGGTCCTATTCTGTACCAGTAGATTTCGATAGATAAGGTTTGCGGCGCTCGCGGGACCCACCAGGGGGGCCCGCCCATTGTATCGCGTGTCTTATGCTTACCCGACCAGTTCTTATTCACGAAAGACCCGAGATCTCTTGCCACGTGGGTCACCCACGATTACCTTCGATCAATTAGATAAATGTCGCAAGGCGTATCATGTATTTTGTATTAATCGATTTTATCACATATTAACTTTAATTTCGATTCAACTTCTTCATCTCTTTCTAATTCTTATAACTAGAAAAAGATTCAGAATTATATTATAGTTGAACCGAGATTAAAATTAAATTACATTGGAAGAATAGATATTAAATACACTCTCTTTCTGTCTATCACACTAGAAATAGATATTAAATACACTCTTTTTCTGTCTGTCACACCAAAAATTCTATCCATCATAAACGTTTGCGATCCGATTTTGCTATATTTTAGCATTCTCTCGTTATTTGCTGAGGGAGTAAAATTACTAGATGAAATAGTGTCCTACAGATTATATAATTTCATTTGATTTTATACGATTTCATCTGATGACAAATAATTTTCTTCACTATATATAAAGTCATTTGATAAAATAAACGATTTTATCTAATATTACACAATTATTTCTCGTAGTTGCATATGTAATTATCGGATTGTACATCAGAATTTCATATGACTTTTACAATGATTTTCGGAGATTCTGTCCCATGATTACATTAAAAAATTATTCCCTCGTTATTTACAATAAGAATAATTGTACGTTCTATAATTAACGAATCTTTTATATCTTAAGAATCTTGAAATAGTAATAAAAAATACATAAATCATAAAAGGAAAGAATCACGCGATAAAAGTTAATTGGTAAAATCTTCTCACCATGTCAAGAAATTTCTTTTAATAATTCTCCCTACCTCACCTACCTCCTTCTTTCTTTTATAACCCCATGCTCTTAGATCTCGAATCCTATGATTACAACCGAATGCGGCGCTAAGAATATCTGTTTCACGTATGTGATGAGAACGCACGGTTCTCATCACCGAAATAATTAAGTATTAATTGTTGGACTACCGGTAGGGGGTCTGTCTCGTGCGAGTCATTCCGCTTAATACGGCGCCGATTCCACCGCGGGTTGACCTGTGTAGACCGAGGCTACAGGTGGATCGGCCGTGTTGCCATTAAGCTGCGCGTTAATTACAGAGATCACATACGTTGCCAGTCGGCAGCTGGCGTTAGTCCTTTGACATCGCACTAGAAACCGCGTTTCATCTCGCCGAAATATTAATTTTTACCGGGACGATGCCAATGCTGCGGCTTCCTCGGAAATCAGCCCACTACCTAACGGAGGAACCAGATGACTAAACGCGCCGAGGAACAATGTAACATGAGCAACGGGATATAAATACCACCTTCTGAATTATTATCGCTCTACGCGCGGCTTCTAATCATCGGCTGTTATTTACGAGATTATTTTCGTACATGATCCATCGATACGTCTTTGCAATAAATTCGGTATGCTGATGATGCGAATAAAATATGGATAATTTATTAAGATTTTCACTTGTCTTTTTTTATTTCATATGGATAGTTAATTTTATTAATGCACAGTTAATTTTGTTAATGCTGAAGATCAATGTGATCGGAGCTTGGTGTCTAATAATATTTTTATACGTAAATTCTAAATACATCATAAATCTTACGTAAATTGTGCATAGCTTACTGTGGAACTTGAAAGGCAATCATGAACTTGAAATATTATAATTAAATTGATTGTCGATCTGATAATGATGCTATTAGCATCATTATCAAATTCTACTTACGGCCTAACTTATTGTTTATTAAAACTGCATTCACATGACAATCAAATTTGAAATTCACCATTTTTTAAATAATATAATTTTTTTAAGCGAGAATATAAAATTTGTGTAAAATATTAAGCGTCACGTGTTTTTTGCATAATAATTAATGATGAGAAATAATGTTAATTTATTTGATTTATTTAGATCCGCTTGCAGTACAGTGCTAAACGCGAGGAAGTGCTCGTTCTCTTTCTGAATCCAAGGAAAATTAGCAATCCAAATGAACATGACGGACTGACATTAAAAGATTAAGTATGTGACACGGTTATTGTGACAGCTGCGCGCAGAACGGTATAAAACGTGGTAAGTAACAATTACCTAGATCCAATTGTGTTAATGCTCAATCTGCCATTCACGAACACATTCCAGCACGCAAACGACAGCTGTCTGTCCGATTCTTTATTTTATAATCCTGTTGATTTCATCTTTCATTTTTCTTCTCAAAATCCTCTTTACAATTATCAACAAAATAAAATAAACTTCAGCCGCTGTACACATTTTTTCGTATTGCGATCGTGAGTTCTTTGTTATGCCGATTGAATTATTGAATTACCGATTGAATTGCTGATTAAATATCAAGATCAATCATTAGATATGATTAAAGCAAGAGATAAATTTCAATTACGATCGAGAGTGCCATTGTTCCGATTCATGATTGACTGTAATTGTCGTCTTGTGCAATTACAGTCGCCAGCTCTATATCTTTTTCTACAATAATAATACAATTCCTATCATTATTATTCATGTTAAGGTCGTCAAACCATTTATGAATCATAAAGCGGTGCGAGAGATTTCCAAGAAATTTCTGGCGCGACTGTCTAAGTGATTCCGAAATTGCGGCTTGTGAAGGTGGCAACAAGTGATAAGAAAGCACAATTTTGAGACCAGGTGTCTGTCACAATTTATCGTTTACTGATGGTCGAAAATTATATGTCGAGCTAATCCGGTTTCTTCGCAACAACCGCATCAATCCAGCAGATACCTAAGATTACAGTCGGCGTCCTTACGCCTCGTGAGCCCGAACGCCTATAACAAATCCATTACCAGGGTAATTTCATGTGTTGCAAACCATCCGACATTCATTCTCGTCGGTGTACAGCGATATCGATCATCCGGTTATCCTCGAAGTGCCGATAGCAAAAGCCTAGTACGTGTACTCGCTTATTGAAGTTCTTATATTATCGATTATCGATGATACCAGGTGCGTGCTGCGATAGGAACTTAGAAATGAATCGGTAGGAAGGTTCGGCCGATGTTTGTGAAATTGAATCCGTACTCATCTGCTTAACGTTACATCCGATCTAGTTACTGATGATTAATGTGGTCTGAATAACCGCAACCGTTTTTCTGAAATTGATGATGATGTACTAGAAATGAACAAGTGGATTGTTCTCATCATTCAAGTTAGTTTATCAACAGCTTACATAAGCATTGAATGCATTTTGATTAAAAGTAATAACGTTTCATTATTATTTAATATTATTTGTTAAAGCTCGACCTCACTGAAATTGATCGTACCGATTGATATATTGATATTTTGTAATAAATGTTCCCTTTTTTAAGTAAAAAAGTTTCTTTTTTTATAAAAATAAAAAATAAGCCAGGCGGCACGATCGGCTTGAGTTGGGACAAATCTTTATATGACAGTAATAAAATATTTATGTTTCTATTATATTTTTATTAGTTATTTTTCTAAAGTCTTAAAATATTTCTGTAACAAGACGGAAAAGATTTTCAATTTTATTTTAATTAAAAAGAATACATACATAGTTATTCCGTAAATCATTCTTTTTGAAATGACACTAAGAAGCGTTTCTAAAAAGATTTCATATCCAGCCAAATATCGATTCAATTAATGATAATAATAAATGGGTATTCCGATGGTTTCGTGACTGTATTTTTTTCAATATTGTTTTTCAGTATTGTCCACAACAAAAGTATCTTTGAAAAAAAAAAATGACAATTTGTATATTTGTGACAGGTTTCCATTTATTTAGATATTATCTTTCGTTAAAGTTTTATTATTTCTTTAATAATCCGTGAAGCTTTTGGATAAGTAATCATTTTCAGAAAATCGTGTATTGGAGAACAGTCACACTTTAAGTCGTTATAATGCTCAAAAAGATTAAAAAAACTAAAAACTCATCTTCTATTTGTATTTTAAATACTGAACATATAGAGGTCATTATGATTTAAATATCATGAATTCTGTTGGAAAATTTGTGTTAAATACATTTCACGTGTCTCAACGTGGTAGTATAAATATTAATTAGAAAAATAAAAAACATAAAGATAATACTAACACAAATTTTTTTTCAACATTTGTGATATATTAAATTAACATAAATTAACATATTTTAATTATTTATTTATATTTAAAAGTATGTTTTAAAAAATTATTATTTTTACATCGTTTGTTTTCAAACACGAATTGTTATTAAGAAATATTGAATATCAATTTAACATAAACTATTTAAATAACATAATTACATTATGTTATATTAACACTCGAATATATTAAAAATTCAATATTACATAATATATACATAATATTTTAACAAGGACTTGAGACCGTTTCCAACACAAATACTAAATATTTTTTCTTTGCTGTAAATAGATCAAAGTTTCGAGGTAATGCAATAAAGTGAAAAAAATTCTAAATTTTTATCATTCTTGATATTTATAGGTATTTTTAAATTAACGATCGTTAATATTCGCGAGAAATAAAACACAGCGGAATGCTTGGCGAAGGCGAAACTTCCAAGAAATCCGTTGAGAAATGATCTCTTTATTCCTCGTCGGCTCGTTATAGAAGTACACGTCGCCGGCTATGAAGTGGCGTTACAAATGTTGCTCAATTTTCTTGTAAGGCCGTTGAGAGTGCCGCCTGGTTTCGCCGGTAAGCGCCGATACCCACCACTTACACGGGGCAGATTATCGCGCCAAAAACGACGCTCGGTCCTCGTTTGGAGTATGATCGAGTGCCCAACGTACCATGCGGTTCCATCGAAGTGCAGCGGGTTTCGACACGATTTAGCGGAAGGTGAACAAATTAATGACACCGGCTCGCAAAAGTCGATCCAGGCCGATCATGATGGGGGAGGAGGGCAACCGGATTGACGGCATGTTCGTTCAATTTTGAGACTGCCATATCGATAGACGATCCGAGAGGCGTACAATTAGTCCTCGTTTAGGAGCGTTTAGAGACCTGCTTATCGCCGCCATTACTGTTATTATCGACTTATTACGTGCCTGAGCCATCACCATCGGTCCCCGGTATCGCAAACAACCTTCACGCGAATGCATCGGGTTGCGATGAGGTACGAGGGAGCTACGACGTGCCGCAGATTCAGCTAGCGGCGGAAACAGGATCTGGAAGATCTGATATTATGCGGTGTTATGTAGGAGACCAGTGCAGTGGGTAATTCAGTCGGTGGGACGTCGCCAAAGGGCCGATAACGAAAAGTTTAACGAGGGCAGGTGCGAGCTCACGACTCGTTATTTAGCTGCCTCCTCGGAATGTCACTAATTTAGTGCAACAGGTTGACACGACAATTTGTGCTCGCATATTATATATGTAGAGCTGATGAATAATAATTAATTTGGTTTGAAACGAGCTTTTGTTACATCATAACATGACGCAGATTTATCCTTATTCGAATTTTTATCAAGATTTTATTTCGACGAATGAGATTAATTGAATCAATTTAATAAAAAATGTTTTTCAAATAGATATGATAAAAAGATGTCCCTCTCAACGCGGTTATGGTGATGAAATTTATTTTTAATAGCGCAATAAAATAACGTGCCGTTTCACCGTGCCTGCTGGTTTAGCGCGAGCATCTTAATCCATACTAATGAACGACTCTCATTTATTCAAGAAACGTGTCTGTAGCCATACCAATACTAATATACGATCACCTGGTGCATCTCGAAAAAAAAGCTGTTATATAGAGAATTTGTTAAAAGAAAAAATTTACACGGTTTAAATTAATAAATGAGCTATCCATTTATACATTCGAATTGTAGCAAATTAATTATGTTATTATTCTTTAAAATATAATTAGAGGGACATCTCCGATATTTTATATCATTACATTATTTTATTTTTTCTTTAGTATGTAAAAGTCATTTTAATTATAAAATACAGGTAAATTTTATAAATTCATCTACTCTATTTTTTTTTTATGTTCATGCTGGTTTTTAAAGTTTAATGATATTTGATTTGTACATATATCTAAGCATTTTTTACTATGGATTTCATTATTACGCATAAAAAATTGAACAGAATCAGTAGGATTCGAAAATGAATAATTATAAGAAGATTAATCTTTCTTTTAAGTGCTCAATTCTCGTTTTAATGATTCGAATGAATCATCGATAATCATGAGCAAGTCAAAGCATTACAATGCTTTTAAATTAACTCAGTAAGAAACTTGATTTAGGAACTTTCATTAGAAATTTCTTATTAGTTTTATTGGCGTTTCTTATAACCGTGTCTGTGACGAATGTAATTTGTTTATAAGAGCCACACAAACTAATTTATTCATTCTCATTATAATCTCAGAATATTATAGTGGGATTCATTTCATTCAAAATAAACTTGGATTTTCTTTCAATGCAGAATGAATATTTCAAAAATTCCATAAAGTCATATTTTAGAACTTTTATAACCAATAGAGGGTTCGTCTCCAAAGAATTCACAAATCCCTAATATTTTCAAAGAAATGTTTTAGCGATGAAACGTAAAAATATTTCAAAAATGTGTCAATTATCGTTGTCCAAAAAATTTTCAACTTTTATTTTAAAGATTTAAATTATATTTTTCGATTTTTAATAAAAATATTCGAGACTTTTAAATAAATGTCATATTTTTGAAAAAACATATTATAGAAACTTGTAAAAATCTTCTTTATGAAAAACGTTATTGGAATTCTTTTATTAATTCTAAAACTCTTTGAGAAACATTTGGAATCTTATCAATTTGAAATTGTAAAAATATATTAATTTTACAAAAGTTCTAGTTATTCTAAATATTCTAAAATGAGAGTGATACAATTTTAATCTTATACAATTAGATTTTTTTATATAATCTAGACTCTAATTTATTATTTATGATTCATTGCTATTATTGTAATTCGTTGCTGCTATTGATAATTGTCATTGTTGATTGTCGTTAATCTTTTTAGTGATGATTAAATGTTAAATTGCCATCTTAGATTTAACAAATAATCTTTCGCGGAAAAGCAGAAAAAACTATCAAACTCATCGCGTTATAAATCGAAATTGGCATGCAGCCATATTGACATACAGACGCGAACTATTTTGTGCACATTATTACCTATTCTTTTCGATAGTCGTCATCTAATAACGCCTTCCATTCACGACCATTCACGAAATGTGTTTCTTGTCTCCGTAGCTATTGTATCGTCGTGTATCGCTAGAAATTTTACGAAAATCATCTTCTCTTCGTAGCCTTTTTCTATTTCTGCGTGTATAGAATTACAGCGCGATATAATGGCGCAGATAGACATGCCATCAGCATATTAACATAGTAATAGCACGTTTAGACCGTCGGGACTGATGAGTGCAGTCGGGTGAAGTCATCTTCGATCTATAACGATGGGATTCCGCGCGAATATGCCGTCGCAGCCGCCAGGACGATTTAGATGATTGCCTCGATGAACCTTTACGCGCACGTAACGTGGCGTGACTATCGCACGCGACTAGGGTTTCGTACAATAGATCCCTAATCGTTTCTTTCGAAAAAAGGAAGTAACACGCGGGGATCCCGGAGCCCTTCCTATTACAATAAGTGAGCCTACGATGACGTGCGTCCTGAGCAAGCCACGCGACTGAAAATTGTATCAACGTTCTTGTGTTGGAGACAGCGCTGCTTTTATAAAGAAGAAATAATCTAGTAAATGTAACGAAATTTTAAAGAAATAAGATGCATAAATTAAATTAATTAAAATACAGCATACACCCAGAAAAAAGGTTGCTTCAATTTAAAGAAATATTTCTTTGCAAAAAATTTCTTGACTTAAACTTATTTTTTTGATCAAATAAAATTAAAAAAAATAATGTTTAAATCAAAGAAATTTTTCTTTAACCGTATTGCAAAGAAATATTTCTTTAAATTGAAGCAACCTTTTTTTTTGGGTGTACAAGAATTATTATATAATATGAAAAAAATTAATTAAAAAAACTTAATTAATTAAATAAGTGATTTTAATTCGGTTATCTTTAGATATTCAACATGTGAGATGAAAAGTTGAAGATTTCCATATATCTTCGCGTTTGAATGACTTGTAAGCCACGAGATATATTTTTCACGAAGAAGATAGGATCTTGCATTTCGACCAACATATATAACAGAGACGAGAGCGTTGTTGGTCCAAAATATAACCGACATTGTCCGAGACGGATTATATCGCACGGTATATTCTGGAAAGCATCTCGGAGCTACGTCGAGGTCGTGGTTATGCGAGGTAGTTTCTTGGTTTATGTCCTTACTTGGCCATATACCCGCACTTAAAGTCGCCTGAATATCGGCCGGGCCTGAATATCGCCGAGATTCGTCGGCTCGTCGGTGCTCTTTACACCTCGTTGTTTCTTGCAAATTCATGCGTGGCTCAACGCACTAAATCACCTGGCAGACAGTTGCCGCGTTGTAAAGTTCGCCGAATGGCTCGCGGTGAAGCGTTCCTATTCAAGAAACTGGTAGGAGTGTTGACGTGTACCATGTACTCGAAAATGAAAGGATAAACGAAAAGCGGAATGTTGAATATTTCTTGGATATGCGATTTATCTTCGTTGTTTCGAAGCGAATGGAAGTTCCAATGCTTTTATTTTCTGAGATGAAAATATTAAAGGTCAATCTCATCGCAATCATTCATCGAAATTTTCTCCTGGGAATTTCTATCTTGCATATTTCGAATACTTTTTATTTACGAGAGCATCGAAATTGCATATACGTCAATTTGCATGCGATAATTCAATTTTTGCATTGCCAGCGATATGCAAGCTTGTTGCCATGTGTAATTCCGAGATATAACCGTGCATTATGGAGCAATTGTCGAATTTTGTGCAGATGCATGATTATTACCGCGAGAGGTATCAAAATTGCATTCTCGGATGTCAGTGTAATCGTAAATAAAACACCCAGGAGGGCATCGGAATCGGCAACATTTTACAAGTGAGAGAGATCCACTTTGCGTATCGAGTCGTTCGTTTTTTACGACATCAAATTTTCATTCCCTAAAATTAGTATTAAAATTTTACTGAACTTATTTGTGAAGATTGACATTAAATGAAAAAAAAGATATAATAATAAAGTAGATAACATAGCACTTTGCATCATGAATATATTAATGAGACTGTTACGATTGCACTCATTTCGGCAACTAAATGAGTAGCTGCGAGTCTCGAAAATGAAGTTGCTTTAGTATAAAAATTAATAAGTTTGAATGAGTTTCGTGTCAATTGCGATCTTTGTCGCAAGATAAAAACCGCAATTCCAGTCGTTGATAAAAACCTATACGTTTTTTTCATCGCCACAAAAATGGTATTGTTTTTATCATCGTTTCACGCTACATTACTCACAAAATTCGTAGAATGAATTCCCTGTCGACTAATATATACAGCGGTACGAAGAAAAAGATACTAAATGCTATATTCGAGAGTTTGAGAGAAAGTAAGGGAGAGAAAGAGAGGGACACGAGAGCGATTCCCTTAGCGATACGTCATTGTATTGCAACGAGGATACGAATTCACGAACATTAAAGCAAATGAAGCTTCGAAAGTGATACTTAGAAACAACTGTACATTGCGGGTTTCAAAGCCAAGAGATTTCCGAAGGGTAGATGGCTCGTCGAATTTCGCTAACGAGGGTATCGAAATTGCACCGGGCCTGGCTCGTGTCGATCCCAACGAGCTAAGTATATCCAGAGGGCCGATATGTAAAGGGCGCCTTTCTTTGGCGCGGCGCCGAAATCGCACATTCGTTTATTCGTTGAACGAAAGACGAATCATGCTTCCGCCCTTTCTTCATCTTCGCCCTTCTTTCCCAAGAGAGAAAGAGAACGGGCTCGCGCGCGCTGCAATCATCTTCGGCCAAGTCGGCCAAGTCGAGTTGAGTTGAGTCGAACGGAGCTATCATTCGCACATTTGCAAACCAACTGGGCGAACGGTGTGAAAATTACAGGCGCGAGACGCTCTCTCACTTGTCTTGTCCGTTGGGCACGGCCCTAGAGGAGACGGGAAGATTACGGGCACTAAACTCGTATGGCCCCCATCGAGAGGAAGGAACGCTGTCTCGAGATTCAGATACAGGTATAGGTGCGCGTGCGAGAGGGCACGGGTGTGAGATTGTACACCGCGTGCGTGCGTGCACTACTGTTAAAAGTACGTTTCACATTTCACTAGCGGGAGGTTTCTTGATTAGACTTACTTACCTACTACTTTGCTCGCAGTTCGAATCTGCCTGTGTGTTTAGAAGAGGATCGCTCGTGTTCATTTTACGTGTTGCACTGCTGTATGATGACTATGCTGTTGATTTATAAGCTGAGACTTTGTTTGGCCAGCTTGATGAAAATTGGAGGAGTAAAGAATTGACGGTGTAATTTGACGGGGCGGGCAGATCTGTCGTGAATTGTTGGACCTCATTGCTGAGTTATTGAATTAGATCTGAAACACAAAACATGTACATTGTGTATTAAAATATAAATAAGACAAGTAAAATAAGAATTTATATTATATTTTAAGTGTATTAAAAATGTTCGCTATATCAATGGCAGTCACGGAGAGAATTAAAACAACGGAACAATTTCTTTAAAATATTTTTTTAATAGTTTTGTATTATCTCTAAGAGAATGAACGTAATTTAAATGAGATGCATTCAAAAAGATTCTTTAAATGTTTTCTAAACTGACATTTGTGATTGATTTTCTGATTCTGATCGATCAACCTGCCGCTCCAGGCACAAAAATCACAGGCACAAAAATTAACAAAGACTCATTTCTCGTTGACTAATGAACTATCACCCTTTTCGAATCGTTGCTTGTCCTCTTCGCTTTTCACCTTGCGAGACGGGGCAGATTGAGTATCGAAGCACGAAACGGTTTCAAGGGTCCAGTGACGAAGCGAAGACAATTTGTCAGTGAGAACGCGTACCTTTCGAGGGTCCTCATGCTTCTTCATCAAAGTCTAGGTATCGCATCCTGCGATCCTTGCAATCCTACGAAAATATATAGAGAATAATGGATCTCGATCAGTGACTCCTCGTAGTTTCCCTGCGGACTAATGATCGTATTCATTCTCGAGTAGAACTTTCTTTGAGGCAAAAGGAAAACAGCAGATTTCTGAGCGGTTTCCTTGTCCTTCTCTCTTTCCATTGCCAAATCATGACCATTTCGGCAGATACTATTGTTCCTGGTTACACTCCTTTTATTTATTGTAACTTACACAAGTTTTATTTCTTTTTACAATTAAATAATGCAAGATAATGATCTCGAGAATCCAGTAAGATTTATAAAATCTTTATGTGAATAATTAATAGGATGAAAAATTAAACATAGCATGTATGATATGTTGATATTTACTTTCTACTATATCCAAGTAATTATAATAATCTTAAAAACGCGAGGATGTTGAAATATATGAGGTTCGATGCAAGATACACTATTCTATCTATATGGTTGCTTAAATTTAATCATCCTAAAAATTTAACATCAAATCATTTGTTGAAGAGTCTCTTCTTGAAAAAAAATTATAGCATTTTAATGATTTTATTTAATATTTGAATTTGCAAACTGTAAACTTTCTGTAAACTTTGTGGTCGATTGTGCGATCGTAAATTTGTGACAAACATCCTTCTTTTTTTCCATTAACGCTTCTGGCAGGAGAATAAAATTCGTCGAAGTGTTTATTGCTATCCTTTCGTATTCCGTGCAGCTTTTTTTTGCAACGCCAAGCTACCGTGGGGCTCCAGTAATGTTTAGCGCGAAATTTTACGCGTCGATAACTGCGCGTTTCGAATTCATTAGAGCGCGCGAAATGAATTCACTGTCTTCGCAAGATATATACGTATATATTCTCTAGAGAAGCAAGAAAAAGAGGGAAAGAAAGAGGCAAAGATAGAGGAGGAATTTCATTGTGCCAATTAAAGCAGCTCTCGCTTGATATCGCTTTTCCCTAAATCTGTCATTGATACGAATCGACAAGGACGAAATGCGATAAATGAATCTCGTGATTTCGCGAGCGTATGTTTTCGATTTAACAGCCGGTCATTGCATCGTTTCGATCAGCGACAGCTTTTTTCGTAAATTCTATTCTATAGTAACAACACTTGTAAAGTCTTCTGAGAAGCAGGTGAATCGTAAAAGTAAGAATAATGAAATGTGTCTATAAAGTTCTTGTTGTGTATTCGTCGTGCGTATCTCCTTTTAATCCATCTAAAAGTCTTACAAACAACTTGTTTTATTTTCGTATTTTTATTTGCTGCGAGGACAGAAAGAGCCTCTTAGGAGAGCACAAAGTCTTGCATAACACATAACGCAAAAGAAAATGAAAGTCTTTTATTTTCTTTATTTTCATGAAAGAGAGTTATCACAAAATTAGAAATCAGGAAATTGTCAGGAAAATTGAACACGGTCTGAGAAATCAGGGAAAATTCAGAGAATTTTACAAAATTTTCTGAAAAATTCTTAACTTTAAAGAAGTTTAATACACATTTATATTACACGCAATTTTAAAATATTACCAACAAAAATGTAAGCAGTGCCAATAATTAATAGTAATTTACGTTGATCTCTCAATAAAATATTTAACGATTTTCAAATTAGGATGAAAATACAAAAAAAATATTATTGAAAATCAGAAAAAATCATAAAATTTTATCTGAAGATTAGGAAAAAATTGTGGAATTTTAGAAATTTGTGACAACCCTGATAGAAAAAAGACTCTTATCAGTTTATCTTCTTATGCCTTATACATAATACTTGTGCAAGAATGTGTGCTCTTTATAGAATTCTTGTAATTTCTAATCGAGAGAAGAGATCAAAATTTATCAGAATAAAATATTTCCAGTGTTTTTGGTAAATTAAAAATTACCAACAACTAGATCCTTCGAGCTGAATGTTTTCAACATTACTTATTCTTCAGATCTTCATCGCGCTCGACTTAACGAGCCGCAGAAAAAGTAAGCGGAGCGTTTCTAGCACGAGAAGTCTATCGCTCTTCCTTTCGGAACCTGTTCCTATAGTTCACGAAGTGCTTCGTTCCGGCTCCTTCGAGTCGAGAGCAAAAGAGCGTGCGCCCGCGCGCAAGAGAGGGTTCCAGCTCGGTAACGCGAGACCATAAAAATCCTTTTGTGCGGGGCCTCCGCGTCGTGCGTGCACGCGTGTATGTTCTTATTGGGTTACAACCCCTTTCTTTCGTGCATGGGGTACGGAGGAGAGTCGTAAACCTGCTGTAAACGCTTCTAAACGGTCTCGCGGTTTTACGATGAACCCGGCCACACCGAGCCGGCGTGAATGTTTGCTCGCACCGGTGGAAATTTTTACCGCGTCTCGACGGTAATGAGAAACCTTCCGGCAACGATTTTTCGACCTCGCATACGTTACGGAAAGTGCACGCTACGCATACATTATGTATTCCGCGCGTACTTATTCCCGCGCTCTGTTTTGCATTGCAGTTCACTTTGACACGTGTGGCGCGAGTTGGTTTTTGCGTTATTTTATCTCTCCTCCTCCAGCTCGAGTCATTTCGAAGCAGCCAGATTTAATGTCGCGTTGAGTCGCGTGGAATAAATTTGCAAAGGGGACCGATTGAAAAATTCATCGATTCTCATGTTTGAGTCTTTAAATATTATAGGTTGCTGCTGAATCTAATTTGAAGAAATACGTAAAAGAGGAACGGCTGAAAGATAAAGAAACGTAAACGTTTTTTTTTAACCCGTTTTCTACGAAAATTCATTGGGTCCCTTCGTCACATAGGAGCTGCACGCTCCTGCACACCGGGCTCCTCGTTTCCCCGAAACTCCTCTTCGTAACCAGTTTCTGGTTCGCTTCCATTAGGCTGCTTAGCACGTAAACATAGCCGCTGATCTCGTTTAGAAAGGCACGACGACGACGACGACGATGACGGCGATGCAGTGATGTGTCGATCGTGCGAGCGAGAAACTTCTTTCTTCCCCGCCTCGTGCTCGTACCATTGTCGGCAATTAGGCCGTCTGTTCGAAACATAATTAACGCTGGCAGCGTTAATCAGGCCGCGAAGGTGTCGAATGTGGCTCGTTCCAGTTCTTCATTCGTTCTCGAACGAGAGACAAGGATAGGGAAAAACAGAGAGAAAGTGGGCTGCTGCAGATCGGTCCTATCGACCACGAGAGACAGAGAGAGAGAGAGAGAGAGAGAGAGAGAGAGAGAGAGAAAGAGAGAAGAGGTGCTTTTAGATTCGCGCCGAGAAGCCAATAATTGGCTCCCGGCTCGCGAGAATTCATTCTCCCGCCTGCCGCGTTTTCTACCGTCGGATAAAACCTTAATTCTTTGGTGAAACAAGCGGTTGGATCGCGTCCTCCGGCACAAAACCCCATGTTCCATGAGATGGATCGCGAGATTTCGTGTATTGCGTGGCACTCGGTAACGAGCTAACGAGGGGTTATAACAGACGTTCCTTTACGCGCGAAGGAGTATTCGGCAGTTTTTCTGAACCCACTCGCCGCGCTCGTGCGTGGCGATACACGCGATATGCACTTGTTCATCGGCCTATGCTAACATCGCGTTGCAAATTTGCAGAAGGGGAGGGGAGGGGGGAGAGAAAAAAGAAATGTCTTAACGCGTATCTCATTACTGTGCCTCGCCCCGTCACGAGACATTACTTCCACTGGGTGCTTACGTTCACCTGCTTCTTTGTTTCAAAATAAAATAGCCTTTCGTGCTGCGCATCACAGTCGATTAAATAGCCTCTGATAAAGATCTTACATCTTAACCATTTGGCATTTCACTTGTATTTAATCTTGACGACCGTGCAAAGCACACAAGCGTTCGTTCACGAACATCTTCTCGAACATTTGACAGATCGCCCAAAAGCATTAGTGTTTTATTTTTTTCGGTACGAGAATCTATGATATATAGTAATAAAATATTTACGGAAAGAACGGTTTTTACTGAAGTATCTAATAAAGAGATACATATCTGAAAATAATTTTGTTGGGCTATTAAAATAATGTAGAAAATATTTAAACTGATTGCAAAACTTTTAGACTGTCGATACTTTTTGCATTCATCATGTTTGAGTTTCCTACATAATTATTTTGATGGTCGAAATAAAATTATTTTCAGGTTTGTACCTACTTAAATTTTTAAATATATTTTAGCAAAAAATCGTTTTTTCTGTACTGACAATTTTATGTAAGTAATCTTTCTCGTTTTTGTATCGATTATATTTAACTCGATTGCACGCGAATATGCCCGAATAATATTCCATCTGTGCAGATCGATTGAAGGTTGCATTTTTTTCTCCCCTGTTTTCTTTCCATTTAACGACTCGACGTTTAAGCGGCGAAGAACACGCATAAAGCTGTACGCATAGTCGGCGATTCGTTTTACGAACGGGCGTGCGACCGCGTAAGAAATTCGCGGACTCATGTATATACAAGGGGGAAGAGGAGATCCGAGGGAACGGTCTGCACACGGTATCAATAGCCCGTAGAAAAACTGGTACAATCTTACACACCGTGATCACCATGATCACGGCCCTTCCCTCGCTGACTACCCTTTCGCCGTCATTCGCTCGCCGCTCCGACGTTGAGCATCACCTGGACCTTTTTGCGCCCAGTCATTGTATTTGCGCGTGAGCGTGCTCGTAATATTAACAATAAGTCTGGTACGTCGTGTCGCTCTGGACGCATCGATTACCTGGTACACATACACTTACACTTACACTTACACACACACACACACACACACACACACACACACACACACACACACACACACACACATACATCCACCACCCACACACACCCACATACACATATACAGTGAGTGCAAAAAATATTCGTACAGAGAAAATATTTTTTAAAAAAACTTTATTTTTAAAAAATAAATATTATCCAGCGAGAAATGAATCATCGAATTGATGTCGCATTGATATGATGCGATGATCGATACGATGATTTCACACATTTGATGTCGATTCGATGTCAAATTTCGATGTTTAATTGACGATTATTTCTTGCTGAGAAATTAACAATTTATTTATAAAGAATAAAATAGATTATATGTTTTTTAAAATTATATATGCCAAAAAGATGTGTGTTAATAGAAAATATATCATCTGAAAAATAAGTGAAAATTAAAAATTGTGTTGTTTGGATGCTTAAAAAGTATTTGTACGAAGTACAATACATAACAATCGAAAAATTTAGCTTCTAAAATCAAGAATACATGCAAAGCTCGTTTGTTTACGTTGAGAACAGAATGTATTTTGTATAAATTGCTAATTAATATTTATTTTTTACAAAGAAGACTTTTTTAATAAAAAATTTCCTTATACGAATACTTTTTACACTCACTGTATATATTTTTTTTTATAATATCATTTAAATTTCCAGAAAAAGTAGAATAAGTAGTAGTAGAATATTGTCCCTCATTTGCATGTACACATTCGTATGTTTGTATTCTTGTTTAATAATTAATTTAATCGATAAAAAGGTGAAACTTTTAGTTGATATAATGAGTGCACATGTTCATAACACATGTTCGCAAAAGACACAGTTATTTATGCGCGTCCTTTTAATTTAATGAGAATTATTTATAAGTACTTTGGAGTGGATCTTTCAGAAATTAAAAATCTATAATAAAATACAAAGCGAATTAATACTTTTCGAGATGGCACGATTCATGTAACCGAGCATGGTAAGAATTATGGGAATTTCAGAGGATTGGAATGCTTAGAAATTAGTAAAACAGTATCGACACGATGGAAATAACATGAAAAGGCTATTTGAAAAGCCAGAGTGATTAACGTCCTCGATGCAGCCACCGTCGAAGAAGATTGCAGGGATTGTTAAAATCTCCGAATCATCCGTAAGATCCAAGACTGCCGAGAGGGTAAGATACGATAGAGCTAGTCTTTTAAATCGTCGGAGCATCTTATGTCGGTGGGAGTCCTTGTAAGGATTAAACGATGCCTGGAGGGCACTAGAGAAAGGAAGCGGCTGTATTGGATCGAGGCTTAGATAAGAGAAAAGAACTACTGTGCTACTAGAGATAGAATATCGCCAAAGAAGCCGTTATTCTTTAATAGTTTCTCGTATCCGGTAAGCGAAAGGGTAAATCAAAAATGATCTGAGCAGAACTAGGAACTCTCCGAGACATCTTCATTGGTTGATGTTTTATATATTGTTTACTGCGACTCTTAGAAGTGATTTATGCCTCATTACTTTAAATTTCTTATACGTATATATTCCTTAAAAATTATAATAAACAATGATCATTACTATAATTTTTTATACATTTGATCTTTGACTATTTTCTAAAATGAACATAAAATATTTCTGTTTATACATAATACAGTAATTAAATAAACAAAATAGTTTTCGAAAAAAAAGATGAAATGAAATAATATAAGTTAGGTTGAAAGATAAAGCAAAAGAGAAAAAGAAAGAAAGAAAAGAAAGAAAAAGAGAAATTTCTTAAACATTATCGAAATTGTAATAATGGGCCAACATGGAGGCCAATCAAGGAATCGGGATCTTGGCTATCTATCTGAGAGGAGCGACTAAGAGTCGTTAAGAAAATGTCTGAGAATGAACAGAAAATGTCAATCGAATAGATGCGAATGTATCGTTAGATCATTAAAATACCACTCGTGATAATATTGAAGAGGCTCCTCGAAATCTTGTTCTAAAGGAGTTGAACAATTCCACATTTTTGCTGATAGGAGATTTCTTGCTAATTGGATCTTTTTCACATTCGTCATTATTATCCATATTGTCGTTATTAGAAACTGCACATAGGATATAATATGATCTTCAATCTTGAGACTTGAAAAAAAATATATTTATGTTGTATTCAATAAAAGGTAGAAGAAATAAAATAAATATCAAATATTTGAAATTTAAAATGTAACTTAGAACTCGGAAAATATTTTATATTTACAAGGCAACGCCTATGCAGTGGTATCGAATAACTTACTTCAAGCATGACTGATAAAATGGAGGGTTTTATAATACGTCTGCGTCGGTTTATTAGTCAGATTAAATATGTGCCGTTGACAGGTGGTCAGATTGGTAAACCACCTAGAGATCAAATGACTTCGATGTATACCGGTAGCATGGAACCCGATACAGCGGACGGCGAAAGTAGCCGAAGTCTGCGATAATTTGGCATACAACAGAGAATTCTATATGTCTTTCGGTATTGAGCGCTCGTGCGATCGCCAGCTGACATGGTTGCCTAAGTCAAACGAGGCGCCTCGTACGATTAAGGGGAATCTCAATTTACTTGGTCATTGGAGATAGAGTTATCATACGTTGAATATTCATTCATTCCGACACATGGGATCGTTCAACCCATTCATGTAAAATATCCATTCAACTTACCTTATTTCAAAATATGTTATCCGGAATTTAAGAAGCGTTTAATGAAAATTTAACATTTCATATTAATTTATAATTAGCTACTATTAAGATCATATGAGAGATATTGAAATCCTGTCAAAATATCAAGCTCCGTTCTAGTTAATTCCGATTGTTATGGTATATGTAATAAATTGACGGTAATATAGAAAGAATAAAAAAAAAATGCTAGCTAAGATGATCGTTTTCTTTCATTTCTATCTGAAATATTCCGGGGGCACGACCTAGTTTAATTAAAGTGTTGCGTAAAGTTAATTTATGAGAAAAGCAGCAGCCCATGAAAAAGCAACGGAAGCCAATTAGCCTAGAGCCACTTCATTCGTCCACGGAACTCCCTTATCGACTTCTCCCTTTTTTTCTCCCTCTTTCTCTCTTCTCTCCGTTATATCGAGGCTCGTTTGTTCATGGACCGCCTTTTTTTTGTTGTAGTCTCGTTATGATCTTTAGGAATGTTGTATGTGGATGCAGCCTCTGACGATACAGCGCGTCCTGTATACGAAATGGCTCTGATAATTAAGCGCTCTGATTACCTACGTCGGGGAATAGAACACAGTGTTGCGTGCGGAATGACTCTGTCGAAATAAGCCGGCGCGTTTGTGGCCCGGTCGGCTCCCGTTCCAACGATCAGTCTCTCGTAACACTGATGTATGACTACAAAGATTTGACGAGAATGAGCGCCTGCTTAGGTGCCAAGAAAAATACGCGGCGCGATGATAATGATCCCTCGCGAGCTGCCTTGCCCATCTAATTATTCACGTGGAATAATTTAGACCATCACGTCTCACAACTTCATCTCGGCGCCAGCACGACTTCCAAAGCTTTGTTATTAACTTCCGAATTTTTAAGGACTTTACGGGAGACTTACTTTCGGGACTAACGGATGCGGATCCAATATAGTATATCTCGCGGCGGACGTGCAGAAGCAATTTCCGGCCCGAGGTACGAATTATGAACTTGTAAATATGCGTGGTTGAAACGAGGCGAAACTGGCTCGTCGTTACTATCAGCGGCCAGCCACCCGTTCTTTTTTCGCGTCGAAATCCGGCAAAGGCCAATTTGTCGAGATCATATACAGCCGCTCGTAAAATAGAGCACTCCCTCCACCGGGAGTTGCCCGGAATACCAATGAGATGCAGACCGCCGAACGCCGTCAGCAACTTCATGGGAACCGAGCAGCAGCAGGCTCCCGCTCGGCCGAAGAACGATATGCTAGGAATACAGCGACGCGATTGACACACACTCGTACAAACCGGGCTCAGAAAATCGACAAGATCAGATCGCCACGTTGGTCTGAACTCAGCCAGTCGGTCCTTTATAAATCCAAAGCCGCAGCTGGCAATTTCGAGCCGCCTCCTCTCTGACGCGCTTCCTGTAGGCGGGAATGAGAGATGAACTGCGGAATCGTAATCGAATCGAGTACTTGTATTGTTTCAGATATCCCGTTGTTGCGCGACTACGATAACACACATTGTTCTGTAGGTACTTTAAATTATACGGAATATAATTCCAATATAATTATTGGTAGTCCTTCATAATTATTTTCATATATAAGATATCTAATTTTTTAATTTAGCAAAATCATCTTTTATTTTTATTGTAATAGTATGTAATAGAGTATCTCCTAATAACATTTTTGTAGTCACAATTTTTACTTTTGTGACATTTTAATTTTTAATGAAAAAAGAAATAAGAATGTTCTAATTTGTACATCTTAAAAAAGGGAAAGATTTTTTTATTTAATTATTTCTATAGTAATTTTTTGTAATGCATAGCTAAAACAAAATTGACTGAATTAGATTTCTCACGATTGTCTCGTCTGCGCTGTCAAACTTGCGTGATGTGGCAGCATGCAACATAATCGCTATATAATAGAATAATTACTAGCTGTCCATGTGATGAATACGACGAAAAAATGCGATGGATGATCTCCGCCGATGAGAATGCAATGATTATGCTGTCTCAATCATTTAAATTTGCTGCAATGTAAGCATCGCATTATGCGAGGATCATTATGACTGTAATGAGGCGCTGTGGACAAATCACGGCCGCTTTTGGTCGCTTATTTGCAATTCCAGCTTGATTTTCTCAATCAATCTAATTTGCGATCATGCCTGAATTCCGTAAAATTATCAAAACGCAAAATGTAATCGCGGACATCACGGGAAAGAATGTTATAAAAATAGAGTCTCTCAATTGAATGTTTATTTCTGTATCATTTTTGTTATAAAAATTGTCGCCGCTGTACATTACGTTTTCACATAAACAATTCACCCGACTGCGCTAGAAAATCTCCATGAATAGGTGTGTATGCCTGTGGGCTAAAGTGGATTAATAAATCTCGAGAAGTTGTCGTGACGTGTGCAAAATGCGGCCGCCAATTTCCGGGGCCAAGACATCGATACGTCACGTTAAGTGGTATGAAATTTTTTTGTAACCATGCTGTCAGGCATAAACTATTCGTCGCTGTTTGAGTCTAAAATTTTCATCGCTAATGTACCTCTTTCCTTTCAAGCAGATTATTTTTTTCTTACTTTCTCGCACGGTAAAGTCATAAGAATCGATTCATAAATTTTTCTAATGTTATTGAGATCTGCATGAAATGTAATCGCAAACAATAGTGATTAAAAGGGTAATTATGCCATTAATGTAGCGATATATTTTGCAATAAGACTAAGATAAATTATATATTTTAATGAAAAATATATTTTTTATTAAGGGCATGACCAAAGGGTCATAATCAAATAAACTTATACATTATACAAAAATTATAATCAAATAAACATAAATCAAATAAAAAATATAGTTAAAAATATAGAATAAAATATAGTATGAGTTCACTCCCTCATACAAACACACACACACATACACACACACACACACACACACGCGCGCGCGCGCCATCTTATGCTCCAATCCTCTGATGCTTTTCAGAACCTTCTTTTCTCAGGTTCTTTTATATACGACAGTCACAAAAACATGATTTTATATGAACCGAAAATATTGATATTTTGCATGACATTCCTATCACAATGTGCACTTTATTATATTACGAATAATGTGAAAAAAGTACGAAAAGTATGATCTGCTCGACATTCGTGAATCTCATTAAATTAGTGAAACAAGACTTATACGTCGCGACGGAGGATTTTTATGAATACGATAGATGAATATTGAATTTATATCTTTTGTCATCACTGGATTATCTAGCAATCCGTCTATTAAGTACTCTGCACTCTCAATTTAAAAGTGATAAACAAGTTATATTTAAATCAACGAAAAATGTAAGCATCATCAAAGAAATGATAATGCCGATCTTATCGTGCAAATAATGAATGAAATGTGACTTTGTTTATATACACTATCTATGTACATATCTTATGCACGCCGCAAAAACAAACACATTATCAATTTTGAAGTAAAAGATAAATTTTTGAAGTAAAGATAAAAGTTCGAAGCGCAATACGATGCATTTACATCCAAATATTAAGGATATAGTTATCGCAAACATGAAATAATTTATAAATGAAATTGTGCGATATACTCGTATCTGCTTTGTTACTAATTACAAATTTGAATTTTTAATCGCTCCGGAATAATTGTAAGATAGTGTTTGATATTTTCCGATAATTGTATTGATTGCTATTTCGAGAGATAAAATGACATGCGAAGCGGCTCGCACTACTTACTTGTCGATTTAAGTGTCGCCACGCGAATGACAACGGCGCTCGATGGCCTTGCATACGTAATGTAACTCTACCAAAACAAATATCAAGGTCAGCTCGCCACTGTATATACAGTGAGAATAAAAAGTATTCAAGAAAATTTGTTATAAAAAAATGTCTGTAGAAAATAAACATTAGCAATTAGCAATTTTATACAATGAATATATCCTGTTCTAACATACAAATTTGCTTCGCACATATTTCTGATATTATAAATTTCTCGACTGTACAAATACTTTTTGAGCAAACAATGGAACTTTTAATTTTCGCTTATTTTTCAAATGATATATTTTCTATAATTAATACACATCTTTTTTGTATGTATATTTTGATATATAATTTTAAGAAACATACTTTATATTTTATGAATACTTTATGAATAAATTGTTAATTACTCAGCAAAAAATGATCATCAATTATACATCGAATCGACATCGAATTGATGTTGAAATCATCATATTGATATCAATTCGACATCAATTCGATAACTCATTTCTCGCTGGATAATATTTAATTTTAAAAATAAAAAGTTTTTTTTTAGAAAATATTTTCTCTGTACGAATACTTTTTGTATTCATACTTTGTATATATATTGTAAGATTCAAACTAAATAATAATAATACATTAAATATTGCTCCTTCTTTTTACATTAATTTTAGTATGTAAGATATTGCATTGTATATTTTTCACTTTGTTAGAGAAATTTTTATTAAGATTTATTAACTCTTAAAACTTTTTTTATCTTTTAATAACAATTTATAATTGATGAATACATATTGTATATTATATGACTTTCGTCGATGCTAAAAATCGAAAGCAATTCAAAATATATACTTTTTATATTTAAATTGTATCTCTTTAAAGATTAATTTATTTCATAGCTAGAGTTAAATTTATCAATTTTTAAATTTTCAGCTCTGCATAAAATACTTTACGGTTCGTTTCAACCAATCGTTCAATGAAGTGATTAATTGCGTGTGAGTTAATCTTAGGAAATCGATACTTTACCTCGAATCTATTTTAATCAAGATCAAGTTGGGGCTTAAAATGGAAATCTGAATGTGACTACAATTTTATCAGTGTAACGTTTGGCATTTTTCGTGGCAAATATATAACGGTGTGTCAATTTTGTGTGGATTAATTGGATAAAGGAGCGAGGGAACGAGTGTCGTCGAGCAGATAAAGTCAACACGCATTCCTCGGTCACGCTGGCTGGCCAAATACAAAGGAAACAGACTTCGAAGCCCGAAGTCACGTTTGTCAGGATCGCGTGGGAGTCTGAGACCGAATTGGTAGATGAACTGGAAAATTGCTTACACCCACGGCGCCGGTACAACGGAATTGTCGTAAAATTATATGGGGACGGGATGATAAATGCGTCTCGTTTAACTCTTCGTTTCTTAATCGGTTTTGTTTAAAGATTTTTTTTTTGAACTACAACTTACCCAATACGCCTCTCTGTTTTAATTTTATTGTCAGCCAATTATGGCTAAATGCTTTAAATATAGTATGAAAGAAATATGATATATTCTGAACCTTGAACTATTGTGATTGAAGTGAAGTATTTTATGTAGTACTGAAAGTTAAAATAAAAAAAAAATTATAAATTAATACGAAGTAAATTTAGTTAATCAAGTATATTCTGGATCACCTGATTAAATGAATAATAAAAAAACAGCAAATTCAGTTCGATTTTTGTGCATCGACAAGACGCTCATATATACAATATATATTCATTAATTAAATTGTTAATTAAAAGAAAAAAATAAGTTCTAATAAGAATTAATCATTATACATATAGACGATTTTTTTTTGACAAGTTTTCTAACAAAATGTAAAATATATAATAATGTCTCACTTATTGAAATTAATTAAAGATACAAGGAGCAGAATATATATAATATATATTCAACGTATTATTTAGTTTAAAACTTACAGTGGCGAATATCCCTAATCAGCCTTGATATTTGTTTTGGTAATATACGTTACAGCGTATGCAAGGCCACCGAGCATTGTATTGTTATTTGCGTGGCGACACTCGGATTAGCAAGTAAGTAGTGCAAATTCCGCTCCATCGTTTTACCTCTCAAAAACGATCAAGAAATTATTTATTAGAAAATATCGAAAGCTGTCATATCTTATAATTATTCCCACATACGATTAAAGATCAAATTCGACAATCGTAGTAAAGAAAATACGTCGCGCGATTTCATTTGCGAATTGTTTCGCGAAATGGTGCTGTGTTATAAAAGCTTTTATAATATGTTTATCTTATTTCTTTTAATGATTAGGTATTTTAAATAAATTTAATGAAAAAATTAATCTCATTTGAATAAAAAGTGATGTAGAAAATTGATCTTTTATTAGTAGGGTATCGAAATTACTGAAGCTAAGACGCCTTAATCCTTGCAACCCAATATACACGGTGTCATGATTCGCGGTGCATGCAACGTGTAACCGATCATTCGCGTCATCTTGACGATAATTAGTGTAACAGGATATAGCTGAAACCGATTAAACGACGTCAATAAACCGGTGCCATCGCGTCAGATAGCATCTGGTGAAGTATGTAATATCGAAAGGCGTTTATATGCATGTGGAATTTTCATTAGTGTTTTAGAACGTAATCTCTCGATAGAATTAAAGTGGCAGGCTTGCGAGTGACTTAGCCAGACACGAATATAATTCCATGAGATCCGTTAAGCATGGCATATAATTTCCAGGTTAACTCGCGTTAGAAATTGCCGCTCGCGGTGACACGGGAATCGGCAATTAAACGGCCGATTTGTTGTCGCGTTCACATAAATTCGCGCCCCAGGCAACGGGGCTATCTTCGAGACGACGTTAATCACGATGTTTCGTCGCTAATGTATGCTACACGAATAGACGTACGCATGCATAAAGTCCCGCGGGCTGTATTGGTCTGGTCGCCAACAGAGCGAAGATTCTAATTTATCAGTCATAAAAAAAACAGGATACGTGAAATTATCGAAGTTGCATGCTTTGGGTGTAAATTGAAGCCGTTCTTATCGCTTTTAAAGGCGCAAGCAATTATTACACGTCAATTACAGGAATGAATGGTTGAGTTCTTTTGAATGGTCGAATTCTTTTGAATTCAGAGTAAGCTCAAATTTATCACTGCTCGAAAATATTTGCAGCACTTTGAAATTAATTTTTTTTTAATTTTATGTATCACAAAGAGTCTTTTATAACTTACAGTTTTAAGATTTATAGACACACATGGAAAGAACAATTTTATTAAAATTTAAAAAAAATTTAAACACTACAGATCTAAAAGTAATTGTGTTGGATTATCAAAATAATTATGTGAAAAATTCAAGGACGATGAGCAATGTTGCAGAAAATTTGATATTCTAACAATCAGCTTGAACATTCTACATAATTATTTTGATAATCCAATTATTATTTTCTGACCTGTAGCTACATTTTTAAATACACCTCAGCAAAACTGTTCTTTCCATGCACACTAAATAAGTTTCAATAACATTTTCGATCTTGATATTCGCTTTCTTGGAGAAAACTGGTTTACTTTTATTCTATAAAATTAATATTACAAATCTTTACATTTTAGTGATGCTGTCAGACTAAATGCATCGGCGATATCCCCGCGAAAAATTTTGAGCATTCTGCGATCGCCCGCGGCGTGGTTAACGATGCGCAACGTGATGTCATCGATATCTCGCATGCATGTGGATTTAATGTCATCATTCCAGAAAGTGTGCATAAATCTCGGATCGTTTTTCGCGTTACACATCGTACGCGCATCGCATACCACCATGCCCACGCACGTGAGTCAATGCAACGGAATATGACGCCAAAGAGTATTAGGGATGTAGGTAACTTGTTTCTGAGTCATTTCGTAAATGCGTTCGCTTGATAAAAAAAAAATCTCGTTTTTCTCTTGCGATTGACGTTGTTGTGGATAATCCCAATGAATCAATAGATCTGTTCGCGTTGCTTGAAATCCCCAAAAACTTTTGCATTTGAAATGGGATAAATATATATTCAGGCATTGAAAAGAGAAAAAGCGAAGATACTTGAGTGTAAAAAGTGTAAGCAATGCGAACAAATCTAATATCGGCTATAACTGAAAATCTACAATTATTCTTATCATACTGCAACTATTACTTTTATTTCATAAACTTCATGTTTTTATAAAGTAGCTGATATTGCCAAAAATTATAATGAGAATTATCGCCTTGGTTTTCTCTGCATAGAGAGTCCTCGAGGGATGTACAAACCACGTGCTTGGTTAATTATTGCTAACAAAGAAGTCGCAAATTGCTTTTGAGTGCACAACGTGCGCTCAATTGCATGGCCCGGGCTATTATTACCATACGGTTATCGCCTCTGGTCATTAGCTCGCGAGACCGGAGAACGAACCTCATTAATAATTATCTGCCGTACCCTTGGACTCGCCCGGCTAGCCAAGCTTATCTCTCAGATTTTCGAGGGAAGCCACAAGAGGTGGATTAATATTGCGCAGGTAGCACGTTTCGTGAGAATCTTAATGAAACGGGCTGCACCATCTGGGCACCACGCCTATAAATTAGTCTCTGTGCTAACTTTTAATAACGCTGCACTGTCTGTACTAATCGTTAGGTATCGTTACAGATTACAGTAATAATTAGGGGAGACATTTCGCAAGGTATCAATTTAAATATCTCGGTGCAGATTCGTGCTAGATATATAACGCGGAATCGCTTACTTCGATGTATATTAATTACGAAACCGGACTCTCATTGACGTAAAATGAGTCAGAGCAACGTAAGCGACAGCAGTGAACAATCCATTCACGTTCGTTCTCAGTCAGGTGAACGCGTCATATTCGACCTTTAGTCGTTATTCTCGGAATTAATATTGCACGATCGTGTGCAAACCGTTTCCTATATATTCGGAGCACGTCATATTAGCGTTGCCTCACCATGAGATGTTTTTTCGTTCTGAGAGTCTTATTCTCGAAAAATACACCAACAAAAATACTGGAGAACTCTATACGTATATCAAATATTCTTATACATTTTCATGTATGATATTTTCGAAAATACGATCTCTACTAATTAGACAAAAAAATTAATGTTCCTATAATAAGAGTTAGGATGCACCGCCGTCATTAATAATCAAATACTATAGAGACTATAGTATTTGATTATTAATATAATATAAATACTATAGAGACGAATAGCCAAATACTACTACAGAAATTATAGACGATATAGAAAATATGACACGTCAAACACATATAGCTCAATTAAATGAGCATGGCATGGCTCTTCTTCCTCCTTCTCTAATCTCGCGACAGCAGAAACGAGCTAGAAGGCCTGATTAATAGTCCTTTCTACCAAATTTGGGAGGAATCAATGGCCGACGATGATAAGGCCGTTTATTGCCTTACATTGGGAAATCGACTACGAAGAGGCTAGATTGAAGGGAGCTAAGAAAAGAGTGGCCAACGACAATTGGACGAAAAGAACTTAATTCGAAAAGAACTTAATTCAGTCCTAATTTAACTAATTCGAGCATATGAGAATTCATTTGTTACATGATAAATATGTTTGACCAAAATAGAGCTACTTTGTGGTATCTTTTAAATCTATCTTTTGAATCAGTGAATAGTCATTAATATTTGGCACTGATAATCAGTGAAGTTCAACTAAAAAAGGATCAATGTTTGAGCATTATATAACTAAAACATTGATATTTGCGTTAATTTCAATTTTCCAATACCATATTCATTGAATTTAAGCAAGGTTAGTTACATCACATAACAAAGATTAGGTTAGAGATCACATTTAATTCACTGATTACCAGTGACATACTTGGCACTGATATCAGTGCTTATTCATTGATTCAGATTTAGAGAGATTTTCTGCAATTTGCTTGTAACTCGCGGTTGTATTAGCTGTTATGGTGGATTTCGGCAATCAATCAAAAGTTGCGATCACATTGTTCTAACTCTTATTATAGGAACACTAAAAGAAATAAGCATCTTTATTTATTTGATTTTTACAAAAATATTGCGATCACCGCGAACTGTGTGATTCTCGATAATGTGCATCTCGCGATAATCCATGTTACCGCAGTAGCAAAGTTCACGCGTGAGTTGCTTGCGACCGCAGACACAACTGTCGTCCAGAATTGGATTAAGCGCGATGATAAGCGGCGAACCGCAGTGGCTACCGTTAAATGGAAGTTTCCGTTCTCTTGAACTTTATATTCAAGTTACGTTTTTCTATCATACTCTTTAACTGCGGCTATCTTCCAAAGAATTCTCATCCTCATCCTTATCCTAATTCGCCACGTTCATCTTCATACTGTTATTACTACCTTTTATCTTAGTTCTTCGTCTCTGTAGGTTTGCGTCTCTTTTTATCTTAATCGTCTTCTCGTTTTTTACTGTTACTATTTACGGTCAAAGTCCAATTATATCATTCAAATTATCACTTTCAAATCTAATAGTATAAATGCAAGTGATGCCAACTCAAAGAAGATAAAATATGCTTGCTACATTTACACGATATTCTGCAAAAATCATAAAAAAACTCGAGTCAATATCGAAAGGAGATTTTTTTTTTAAGAATCCCGTTTTTACGTTCTACCACACTTCCCCGTTATTGGCCAGTGTCGCGCATTACCGGCGTATTATTTCACATTTTTTGCAATGCAAAAGATTATTGGCTTCTTGCAGTCGTTCTCCAGCAGTGTTTCTAATCGCCGTGAAAAACGCCGCAGGTGCAGCCGCGCTCGCGTGTGCGTGCATTGCCACCTACTTCTATAGAGCGAGAATCTTACGCAGCTTCTTCTTCCTCTCCATACATTCACGTTTCTTAATCCGCCAGAAGTATCCGCTATTCGCGGGACAAAGGTGCGCCATCTACGCAGTATCATGTTTTTACGGATTCCTCGCTCGAGGCGTTTCCACGATCCTGAGAGAGATTCTTATTTCCACTTCATTTTACATTGCTCGCATGTACGATTGCATCGACGCGAGTGATTGAGATAATCACTCGCTTCCTCGTCAATAATACAACATCGATTGCACCGAGATTGTATGAGAGATGCTGTTTCTAGATTCGTCAGATGTTGGATCTCATGAATTTTTTGATTTCGTAAATTTTACAGTTGTATAACTGGGATACTTTTTACAAGTAAATGCGTCTCTATATTCTGTATCGTTGTCGGAGTTATCTCACGATGCTTCGTGATAAAAAAAACGTGATCGCGCTTAGACGAGGTGTTTCTCTGATAAGAGCACCTGCGCGCCTGGGTTCTTTTCAGATAAAAATCTCACGCTTCACGTAGTCTCGTCCATTGGTGGTTGCATATACCCAGTGCTCGCTCGGGCTTATAGGAGCTTATTTATAAACAGTACCAGCCACCACAATGGTTATTGTTTCAGCGCGGTATGCGAACGGCGTTGTACGCGCCGCCTATTTATGACACATTATGCGAAAGCGCACCCGATAGCGTGAGTATTGCATTTCGTGCCATTGTGAGATGGCAACAATGATATCTCCTGGACCATATGCTCTGGCATCAGTGCATAAATCATGATTCGAACGCGCACGTTCTCGCGATGTCGCTTCGCAATTCTTTTTCTTTGCAAAATTTAATCGAAGCGAGGGCTGTTTGTTTTTGCAGCAGGTGCAAAAATTTTATCCTCATATAAAAATTATTTTTATATTTTTACCAAATAAACATATCATGAAATAAACATATCATGAAAATGCCATGAAAACTGTAAGAAGTCAGGGAATTTTATAGAATTTTCTGGAAAATTAAAATTCCTAGCATTAAAGAAGTTTTTGGAATACTACCAATTTAACAATTAAATGGAAACAGTGACAGCAACATTAATAATAATTTATATTGCATTGTTAGATTGTTCTTTTAATAAAATATTTGATGATTTCTAAATCAGAAAAATGTAAAATACAAAAAATTTTAAAATATTATTAAAAATATCAGGGAAAAATTATAAAAACGAAAAATTTTAGAACGAGGAATTTATGATAATCCTGAATATGTGAGAATTTTTTTCTTTTGCATGATAATTTACAGTTTACGATATGTTTTCCGATGAACGCCGAAATCACGAAATTTTCAAATATCAGTAATTAGGGATGTTATTGCGTTAGAAAAAAAAGCAGCAGGGCACATTGGAATTTCTGGCGCACGAAATAATATTTCCGCAACACAAGAGTTACGTGGCGGTGAATTCGTAAAAGAGAGAAAAGGGAGAAGAGTATCCAACTCGGTATGCAAATTGGGTTTCGGTTCGATATAGTTGACCGTTGTGTATGGTTCGATGGGCCGAATGGGATCAACATTCGCCATATATCCTTGTAATTAAGTCGGGTCCCTCTTATTAAGCACCGTACATTCGCTAGTTATATAGAATCGCTGATTAAAGGACGAAACCCGCAGCAACGATAGTCTGTTAAGGACATATTATAACGAAGAGCTTTATTTTCTAAATGTTGGGAAGCATAGGGAATTAGAAGATGTAATTGGCAGGATATAGTCGGTGCATTATAAAAGTCTCAGTGGGCGTCCATGAAAGTATCATTATAAAACCGCCGTGTTCGTGCATAGCAATGTTTTAATACCTTAATCTAACACTGTGATCAGCAATGTTTATCGTAACGGGGATTACAAGCGGAGGCATCTCTACGAGTTTACTTGTACTTTTAACCATATTTTTCTCGTGTGTTTGGTTTAATTCTCTCTTATAAGGAGCTAGTGAGCTACATTTATACGAGTTTATCAGGATTTCAGTTTTTATATCTGTTCGAGCTATAAGCCGCTGGCTATCTCGAGCCACGGATAAAAAAATTGTCTTGATTCTAGCAATTCGAAATATTTTTTTCAGATCCTCGATACTCGTGAGAGTATCATTCACCAGAACCTTGGTTCCCATTCTCCCACTTCTAGTGGCGTGCGGCAAGTTCCAGTCGCTCGCGACAGCTCCGCCGCGCCGCATTCCAGCCACGCGCCTTGCCTAGGAACACTGGCGTAACTATCGAACCTAACGAGGCGATTTGTCAAGATCCTCTTACGTGTCTTTTCCGATAAGAAAATACTTTTCCCTCTTCTGAATGGCACGAACCAACAAAGCAATAAAGTAGCGGCGATCGTCGTAGAAGTATCCGGTCAATGTTCGTTGATTGTCTCATACGTTTAATGACGGACAGATGGTTTTGTAATTTTTTATGTTTGCCGCAAACAGATTTCATCGAACGGACGAAGAAGTTTAATCTTTAATCGACAATAATCTTTCAATCTAGCTTCTATTAACAAAGAGAGAGGCTATATTAATCGCTTAAAATGTGAGCTTTCGAAATGATTCGACTATCGGTTTCATTGTGCGCCACGTCGAAACTGACTTGTAATTTTTATACAAATTGTTTCTAGAGCATTAGAGATCTTTGAAAATCCAAACAATAACTGATATTTTAAAAATGCAGTATATTTATATTATCGCAAGTCTCTCTTTTATTTCGCATCGGGATATTTTTGCTAATTTCATCCCTTCATTATCCTTCAGATTATGATCAGTAAATGAATTTTTCTGAATTTCAGACATCATCGATCTTACGAGTCCGTTGCGGATTCATCGAGAAAATCACCGAGTATCCACGCCACTGGAGGTCTGCTAGGTACAGCAAAAGCAGCACGAGCCGGGCCTGCGGAGTCGCGGTCGAGCGGAGGCGGTGGGAGCCTCCATCCTCTCCATCGTAGCGAGGAGCGAAGGAGAAGCAAAAAGGAGTCGGACGTCGAAAAGGTAAGAGTCAGCCTGTAGTAGGGGCGAGTGGTGAGAGGTGGTGGCAGCGATGGAACCGAGAGAGAAACTCGCTGCTCGATCGGGGATGAGAGAGACGAGAAATGCGACACAATCACGTCCTGCACGCGCCGAGCCCCGAGCCACTTTCAGACTCTGTTACACGAGGCACCGGTTCGCTCGCTTTCCCGGATGCATCAAATTCCTCCGTTAGCTTCGCGACTTCCATCGAATATCGAATAGAAGCGATATTGCTTTTAAATTATGACAAATGTCTGATTCGCAATCTTATTTTAATTTTATTCTAATTTTCCAAGAAACTCGATTTATACTGAAATTAAACACTATTCGCTAGAATGCGACATATTTTTAGCATTTAGAACATTACTGATGCGATTGAAATATTACGATACTGAATTCTAACTCGGGACTGTTTTTAAACTTGTTCACAACCGGATTGTGATTACTGAGAATACTGTAATAACAGAAATGATTCCGATTCGTCTCGTGTAACATCGCGTTGGCCACGACAGCCGCCGCAGGCATATAGTGGCGTCTGACCCATGCGCTTCTAGTGCTGCAGGCAGCTCTGAAGTGTGGGAACTCCTCACCTCGGAGCCTCCCGACGACCTTTGCCGCAACCTGCAACCGCATATCTGCCTGCACTCAGCATAGATATCCCTCCAACGCGCCTTTTTTCGTGCCGGTGGTTTTGCCGGGCCGAATGGAGTCTTCATGGTAACGGGTTCAGGGTAGACTCTATTAACTGTGACGTAGTCCGCATTGTTTCGCCGGTTCGCTAAGAGAATAGCACCGGCAATTGCCGAAGCAGCGTTACCACTCGCGAGCATTTATCTCGTTTTATATGTGCTTTTCATCTCGATATCGCGATGTCTTGCGTATCCGTGATGGTATCCTTCGGACGTCTTTTGTACGCGCCTCGTAAC
Source organism: Atta cephalotes (assembly GCF_000143395.1). Lineage (NCBI taxonomy): Eukaryota > Metazoa > Arthropoda > Insecta > Hymenoptera > Formicidae > Atta > Atta cephalotes. Next base: position 820,430 of record NW_012130107.1, on the reverse strand, counting down.
ACGCCTTGATATTATCGTTATATCGTTGTAATTAGGCGGAATTTCTTCCTCCGGTCAGATAGACGGATTTTGATATTTGACTTATTCGTTGTAATACGATTTATATTGGCATTATACGTATAGATTATTCAAATAAAATGTAATTTTTTTTCTATCATAAATAAATCGTATTATAATGACGAGTCTTAGTTAATATTCTCATATAATAGTTTCATATATTCTTACTTAGTTTAAACTTATTGTTGCTTTTATTTTTGTTATTACTTCGCTACTCGTTTCAAGCCTCTTCTTACGACGGAAATCTCGCGAGCAAGGGTCAAGGAAAATTACTCGACATTTAGAGGGAGTGAGAGCAGCAGCATGCTCGAGGATCGCAAGCTCGCGGCTACCGATTCGCGTGTCAGAATCATGCTGGCGCGTTTTCACGAGAAGAACGTATTTACGATTATAACCAACGCTTCGGTTCAGAATAGTGGATCGTGAGGGAATTCTTCCCGTCGATCGCGTAGGGCAGTCTTCCCTGCAGCGTAGAGGTTCGCATGTACATTCTCGACAATTTTCTCTCCTTTTCGGTTCCATACCACTCCCTGGGTATTTATCAGTCGATCGTTTATGTAATCAGAGGCACGGTATCGTGGAATGTAACCCACGAGTAATGATACGTCTTTTATCGTGTTCGCATTTGATATAATTCGAGTGTATAAAATCGCTGCCAAAGGTTTACAGTAGCACTTAACGTACATAACATACGGATACGTATTTTTTAGTTGAAAGATTTTAACATCCCTAAAGGATTTTGTAAATCTTCTCAACGATGATTTCCTGATTTCAAATAGAAATTGATATCTGGTATCTTTGACGTTTACACTGAGAAAAAGATATACCTAAAAATATATTTGTGAGAAATATATTTATTTCATTGAAATAAATATTTATTTAAATATTGATGAAATAAAATATTGGTTATTCCTAACAAATAAGCCATTTATTTTATCTTTTTGCTCATTTTTATTTTTTATCTCATTATTAATGAGATATATTTCACAGAAGATATTCGCAGAAATTTATATTTTGTCATCAAATTTCGTAGGTAACATTTGCTTCGCAATACTTCGACATTTTTCTCTCAGTGTTCGATCAACGCTGATGATAGATATTTACTTTGTTTCTACTATAAATAATGGAAAGAATGAAGTGTTTGAAATGTTAATAATGTCGACAATAAAATCAACGATTAATGAGTTACAAAAACTTTAGTCTTCTGATTGGATAAGGATCACAGAGCCGCGGAACGAGATACTTCGTCGTGACCCTGCGAGTCGGAACGAGTCCTGTGGTGCGCGACCGTGATCTCCGATCTGGATCGGTCCGGTGATCCGGTTTGTAGTCCCGTCCCGAAGGCGAAGGCTTACAATTACTACAATGGCGAAACGGCTTGAGGGTGTATTCGTTCGTCGTGCGACCTAAGTACAGGCTGCGGATCAAACCTTCGTTCGCGGATCGTTACATCCCCCGCGATTCCATCATCGATGATTACTGCCCGCGCTTCGAAAAGGGGACCTTCGGGCCCTCCAGCTGCGTTCACATGCGCGAAAAGCGTAGTCACTCTCGAAATTGCGATTGATCGCCGACGAGAGGAACGTCGGCAAAATATCAGATGTGATTGTAAAGTGACGGGGCTGATTTGAAATTCTGCCCCGGCAACTTTATTTTCTCCGAAATAACCGGGAGTAATCAATCAAAAATAATTTATATCTAGATAAACAGGTGCTTGTTAAGAAAGATTGCGCAGAAATCAATGACGCGAGTGTTGTTCTGATACAGGTGTTTCGAGGATGCTCGTGTATTAAATCATTGAACGCACACTTACGTTCGTCATAGTTCAGTTGATTCAACATAGTTAGGCGACTGAATGTCTAGACTCGTTAAAGGTCATATGGCGAACGGGCCGTTAGAACGGCTTACTGTCCTTCCAAGCCAATCGCCATGCTGTCTACATCTTGTGCTCTTTTGACAAGTTCTTTTAATAACTTAAATATAAAATATCTTAATAGATTGACTTTGAAGTGCAATGAAGAAAAATAAATCTGTTTTTGGATCAAACTAATTCGTTCTAAAATATTTAAGTACTAGATTTTCTTTGTCCGAAAATATAAGTTTATTTCTCTTAGGTTCAATTACATCAATGTTATTTTGATTTTAAGCGAAATTTAAACATGTATCTGTATATCTTTATCTTTTTTTCTAAATAAATAAAGATGTACATGACCATTAAGGCCAAAATAACGTTTGTACAATCGGGCCTTAATTTATTTTGATTTATTCTCATTCAATACAAAATGTCATTATTTAAAGTGTTAAATTAACTTCAAATTTAATTAATAAAATACGATCAATTTTCCTTAATTTTATGAGATAATATCGATGTTCATGTGATCATTTATTATTTCATCGTTAATATCGGTCGCTAATCGACATATATAATTCATCATTGTAACTTGTCACGTACACGGAAACTTGTTCTTCTCAGCACGTTATACAAAATTTACGTCGATCGATTAACAGTATTAGTATTGATTTCTTAGCGTCTCGTACATTAATCGTCGTTTACAAAAGGAACCGCATGCAGCTTGTCCTTCATTCACACGTCCGTTGCATCTCGTCTTTCGATAGTCTAAGGATTCACTCTGGCTCCTTTAATTGGGCGCCGTTGATGAACAGATCTCATTTGCATGCGCTTTAACGAAGCCAAGAACATTGTCCGCTCGTAACGCGTAAACTGATATCGAATAATTAATTAACGAGACGTACTAGCCTTTTATCGTCTTCAAAGTGTTAGTATTGGCAGCGTCGAATCAGTTTACGCATGTCACCATGTTTAGTAATTAATGAACTGTTTGATTAATGTTCCGTCTGTTATAGGCGTTCATGCAGGATTAAAAAAATCAAATCCAATGTGCATTAAAGAATAAAGCCATATACTCTTGTTTTATTATCGTCAAGATATCGTCCCGTGGTTATGATTAATAATTAATGAACATCTTGATGAAGGGTGTCTGATAGTCGCGCGTGTAACTCGATTACATTATCGATTATATTTTAATAGTGTTATTAAGTTTATATTACTGGGGTGCGCATAATTCTTCACATTAGAACACTATTCTGAATGATTCTATGGATGAATATCAAATACAAATGTTAACGTAATAATAAATATATTTAGTAATGTATCTTTTATCTGCGTTCTTTCATAACCATGTGGTCGAATCGGTAGATGGTTTTTATGTGCGAGAAATTAATGTGCCACATGTTACTCAAACTAGTAGAAGATTAAAACATCTTAGAGTTACGCAAACGATTATGAAATTTTTTTTTTATAAAATCGCAGGAAGTGGCATATGACGCAAACCGACGACGTGCAAAAAGCACGAAGAAGTAAATCTCCAGAATCCAGTCTGATCGCGTCATCTGCTCGTTAAACGATCCAGGTGGATGCGAGATGCTTTTCTTGCTGGTATATTTTTGCCATCGTCGGTTGTGCGCTCGACCACGCCTGCGGATACGCGAACTTCGACGCGGGAAAAACGCCGACATCATCCGATTAACGTTCCCGAGGAGGCACGCCAATGTTTCGGATCGCTTAGCTCGAGCTATCCGTGAGATTCTTTGATCCCCAAGAAAAAAAGTAACACAAGTGACGGCTACCGCTACACGGTCGCATGAGATAATTCCTCCGTGTAATATTTTATTGAAGAAGTGGTTGAAAGAAGTGCAATAAATTAACACTTTATTACTTATATTTAAGAAAAAAGGAATACCATAAAAATACAAATGGATTAAAAATGTTCTAATTTCTTTTTGTAAAAATTATGTTCTAATACCTTCATTTTTTATATATTTTTAAAAATCGAAACTTGTATCCGAGAGAAAAAGGATTTGAATTTCATTCTATTAAATCGTTCTTAAACTTGAATTTTTGTTATTATAATTTGCATGTCATATAATACATACAATTCTTGCAATAAACTCGAATATCAGATGTGATCACTTTAAATGGAGTGGACTTTAAGTAGATAAAAGTAGCTACAACATTTCAAGTATCGTTTACTTTACCCACAAAATCTTATTTTGTGGAAAAGAAAAATAAAAAAATATTGTCTACCAGAAGTCTTAAAAATTCATTATTTTTACCTCTATCTCAGGAGAATGTAAATTAATGTAAATTTAACTACAATGTATACCAGTAAAAAAATTTAATAAATTATGCTCTTTAAATTTTTTAAAATGGAATTGCACTCTAAAGAGTGAAAATTAAGTCTTGAAAAGGAATGGCTTAATTTTCAATCTTTAAAAATGAGATTTCATTCTCCAGAATGAGTTTGTCTAAAAGTTTTAGAGAGTTAAAATTAAAAACTTTCTTTGAAGTATTCTGAGCATTCCATCTATCAACTTACGTAACTTTAAATCACCTATCTACTTCAAAATTAATAAGATTGCAAGGAATGCGAGGCTACGAAGTGAAATGGTGAAAAATGGAAATTATGCTTATTTTCTTTTTGTTTGGGAATACATCTTGAAGATATAGCAATTTTCGTTATCGTTCACACTTTACGACTTTTACCTTAGTTTACTTCACTCCCGGTGACAGCCATCTGCTACAAGGAATGGCGCGGGCGGTTGGTCGGTCCTCTATTTATTTTCTCGTCTTCAATTAATTTAGCCGGAGGAAGCGTGGCGTGGTCCCGAACGAAAACAAAGCAATCGCGCTCTGGTATCTGCGGTGGCGGGCTGCCCGCTCGTTTAATTAGCGAGTATTGTGCGGGCAAAAGGGAGTCGAGAGCGCTCCACGCCGGGCCCCGTGGTTCAGATATCGCGTAACAAGATCTTATTCAGTGTTCGGTGCACGGAGGGTTAATGATGCTATCGCTATACAGTGCCAAAGCGATCGCATTACAGATACGATTCCGGCGTATTCGCATGGAACGACCGCGACGGGGAGGCGCGTACGACGTTCGATATTTCTTTAACGATCCGCCGCTGCGATTCCACGTGGCCGGCACCAAGGCCTCTTCTCTGTGAGTCCTTTTGTTCCGAAGTCGGGAGCGTTGTCGTGCTGCCGGATGTGGATTCTCACATCGAGCTGTAAATCGCGCTTGAACCGTGCCGCGTGTCGCGAAACCACCTCCTACCAATCGTTTTTAAACCCTTAGTACTTATGTACGATAATTTTGCGGTTCTTTACTAAACATCATGAGCATTCGTGTTCCGAATTTTCATTAATTTTCATTACTTTAACAAGTACATAAAAATGATTAAGTGATTTTTAAGTATTTAATTTCTTTAGAAAACTTTAATTTCTTTAGAAAATATTTATAAGATTGTATATTTAAAAAAAATTGTACATAAATATTATTTTTGATGCGTCTAGTTTTTCGAAGAGAAGAATATGCACGAATGATCTAATCGTATATTCCGAAGGTTAATTCTCTCGGAAATATTAGACTTCAAAGGCACAGTCGATTTTTTTATTGTAAATTCTGGTAGATAAATTTAAATCTAAAAAAAAATAAGTAACAATTCGACTTCTATAATGATAAAAATTCGTTATGAAGCTTTCACAAATATGTAAGAAGTTTTTTCAAGTTTTTATTTTTATTTAATAGTTATTTAATAGTTATTTAATAGTAGAAATAATATAAAACTCTGAACTAATTTTCTTCGAAGATTCAGGTTGTGAACGAAGAGCGAAAATTTAATATTGCAAAAGGTTAAAATTGCATAATGTAGCGGTTTAAATATATTGCCCATTTTCTAAAATGTACTTTATAAATATTCATCGTGATAAGTAAAATTTTCTATGAAAAATTTCCTGCGATGTATAAAAATATACGATTGTCACTATAACTAGATATTTACGATCGCACGAAGTATTCGTCGCGATACGGACTGACGTTAACATCGTAGATCTCTTCGCCGAAGGCGGGCGACAGGTACTTAAAATTCTCATTTCGCGAATGACGAATCGCTTATGGTGACTCGGCGCGTCTGCAGGACACTCTTTGACTTAGTCGACGTCAAGGACGCGCGATCTCCCAGTTTCTTCGGCATCTGTGGGAACTCAAACCTTCTCACGTCCGCGCGCGATCTACCGTCGGCGAACCGCTTCTCGCAATGTTCCTGAAACGATGGGAAGTATCTACTTATGACTAGACATATTCTCACAATTTATTCTTAAATTATAGATGCTCGCGGAAAAATACTTTGCTTTGGCCACTGATTGGATAATATAATTACGATCATTATATTCAAATCTGCATGAGGATATAAAGACTCTTAGAAAAAAAAGTCATTTTTGGATTATTAAATCAATATCAGATAAAAGCATTTTTGTGCATTTTTGTTCTTCGTCTTTGAATCAGCAGAAAATGTGTAGAATAAAATTTAAACGATGTTTTATGACAGGTTTCATTTCGCTTATTATATACAATATTACATAAGGCGGATAGGAGGTGCGTATTGCGCACAAAGATGGGCGGGGTTCCGCACTGTGTAAATGCCATGAATTAATTGCTATATTAATTGCTTTCTAGTGTATATTATTGATTAAAGATGAACAAGTATCCGTGGTTATCCAATAGATAGACGATTCACTAAATTCGTGTTTGTTTAAGCGCAACCTTGATAGGGATGACCCGTAGTAATTTGTACGAGGTATCAGTGCAGGGATTCAATTTCGACATGATTTTTTATTAATTCAGAACAAGGGATGTTAATTGAGAAAGCCTCAACAAACTTCGGGCGTACTTTGAGAATGATTAATTAAAGTTGCGTGTGTAGGCAGTAATGCAAGTAAATGAATGATGTAGCAATTACTCGGTAGAATTTATTATTATAGCAATGACGTGAGATACAATGATTTGGTGCTTTTATTTACATATAATTTTATCATTTATACGCAATTATTTATAATCGGAAGTTATTAAATGCATGTACATAATTTATGATTTTGTATAAGCGAATTATTTTGGAGGACTTAATCAGTGCGGGAAATTCTATTTTATCTTAGGAGCTACAAAGTAGATATAAATATATCTACTTATATATATAGATAGAACATATTGATGAATTATTTTATCAAACAAAATTTTGTCTTCTGCAATTTGTTTGTATCTAGAAATCTATTATTTATCACATTGAAATTATACTTTTCACAATTGAGTTAAGTTATAATTATATAAGTTCGTAATATTAATGTCGTTACTGCGGCCGAGTGTTACGCAGTTTCATTGCGAGAATGGTTTAGCCGGGGACACAGAGACCTACATTGCGTAGTTGCGTCGGCGGCTTCAGGGTCGCGAAGACAGAGACTTCGGAAGAGTGCGGGTTTTCGTGGAAAGGCCGTAAAGCCGCGACGTTGGCGAAGAGAGACCGCAGATTTATGCGTAGTAAAGGCGAACGCCTCCGACTGACGACCTTCTCTTCGATGTTCCCTTCAACCCTTTTTACTCTTCCCCAGTCAGCTGGACACGCGCAGTACATAAGGACGAACATTAGCGTTGCTCTCGCCGGTACTTACGGATAGTTACCACGCGGCATCGTAAATTATTGCCCACGCCCCGAAACTTTTAGTGCCGCGCCGGGCGTTTGGAGGTTTCGACCGGAGGATCCACCACGTGGATCCTCTATCTTCGTGAGGTGCACCGAGGACTCTTTGCCTGGTCATCGCTCCCTCCGCTTCACTCTCACGGCGAATGTATCTTTCGAAACTGTACGTAATCTTTTATCTCGGCATGTTGTTTTGAAGATCGGATTTAAAAAGACTCTTTTAATTGGCTCGCGCTTGGTGCTGTTCAGTCTGGAAGATACAAACGGCATGAAACATGAGCTTTTCGTATCCTTTTGTAAAAATTGCTTCTCCCGTTTAACGTCTCCAATTCTTAGTGTATTTCGCTGCAACTAAAAACCTGTACATAAACAGCACAAAACCGGTATGTCACTTTAGGTCATGCCGGGTGGCCGGTTTAAAGAAGATGATATCCGATGCGTTTCACATCCGTGCATCAATCTTCCGCGTATATCTTCGACGATCTTTATTAAGAAATAGTTGAAATGCAGAAACGTTTGGATTCAGATATCGATTTTGTCATTGATAATAACGTCAGACGATCTCGTACTTGGATTTCACGGCTCTTCATCGTATATCCGTAACAACATAATTCCTCGACGATCGAAGATACGAATCCATTTCTGCGTGTGCGCGCGCACAGGCATACTGTTTCATTCTCGAAGCAACCTGTAATTGTACTTAGCCTTCGAAAGACCACTCGCAATAACAGACTTGTGATTGCCATTGCTGAGTTCGAGACGCGTGACCGAACGTTTCTTCGTCTCTTTCTCTTGTCCCTCTCGAATTGCGACCCCTTTTCTTTCTCGTCTCGTCGTCATCATCATCATCATCATCGTCTTCGTTCCCTTGTGATTCCTCGACATCGATTTTTGCACGCTCGTTGCAGCTCGTGACTTGATGACGCGACCTCTGCTCACCAATCTCGCTTTGTCTTCCACGGATATACATTACGGACTTGTATAGGGTGTCTTCGATTAACTATAGTTCTCTTTAATGATAGATAATATGCAAATTAAAAAAAAATTGCGAAAGTATATTGTAGGTTTTAATTTTTCATTGATGAACTAAAAATCAATAACTGGTACTACTAACACATAACGTGATAATAAATTTACGTGAATTTAGCAATAAAATCTCAATAGTTATTTTTAAAATTGGTAAAAACTTTTCAAATATTTTATTATATTTTTAATATTTGCATATTTCTTTTTTTCTATTATATTTGATAACTGTACTTCTTGGTCCTTCGTATATTGTTCATTACTGAAGGGTAACATGAGTGATTGTGAGATATCCTGTACATATACGAAGTACACTGATCGCGCGAAATGACTCGCCTGCACGCCGACTGTCGTTCGGGACGATTTAACGGTGTAATTTGGCTCGTTTCAAGAAGCGATAAATCAACGAAACTCTTCCGCGCCGAGAATGCACTATGGTATATCGAGGTTCTTGGCTAAGGCGAGGCATCAAACTTAGTGAGAACTGAGTAGGTTGCCGACCTTATCTCAGGTAAGCTTACGATTTGATAAAGGCTTACGATCACTCTTTATTATCGATTATCATAGGCAGAGTCTCGTGTTGCTTCCATGACGCATTCCTTTCTGATCATGACGCGCATGTAATTGTAAGCTTAAAGTGCATTCCGTATATGAAAGATTCAAATAGATCCATTAATGAATACTAAGAAAAATCCTTTTGAAATATTTTTGCATGTAAGTACATTTTTGATTAACTCTTCGGTGCAATGTGGAAGGAACTTAGATAATGAAAATGCTGATGAAAAAAAGATATTTATAATTTTATTTATAAAGTTTTAAAATATTATAAAGTTATTATAAAAAATTATTTTAAAAATTTTAAAATATTATAAGATATTTATAAAGTTTTAAAAATAATTCTTGGCCATTTTTATGTATGTGTCCACATTTACCTGAGTATTATCAAGAATTTGTTGTCTGGCTCGAAACATAATAAATACAGATACAATTTCTCTTTCCTTTTTCATGCTTGTTTCAGCCAACGCAGATATATATGTGCAAATTTGTCACCAACGCGGGGAATCCCATTAATCCCGAGCATCTGTCGACGCGCGAGTGTAACTTACTTCGGAATTTATTAATACCCGCGTGGTATAAGCGTTCGTTTCCCTTCGTCAAGTCAATCCACCCAACTGGCATCGTTTCTCTACCCTGGAATCGCAGCAATGGCCCGCGTTGTTGCACTTGGTGGCTGCGATCGCGGCCGGAGGAGAGGAGGAAGGTTTATGGTCTCGTAAATAAGGGAACCGTAAAACCAATATGTCTGTTTTTTATGCACCAAACAAAACCAAGCCCCCGCATAAGAACGCCCGAGAGCTCTCGAGAGTCGAGAGTATAGGTACGGTTCATCTCTGCCAATGAGAGACTGAGGATGCATCAGGTGCGAGGAGGTTGCGTCTGTATGCGCCGAGGTAGCTTCTGGGCGAGGAGTGTTATACTCGTGCAAATGATCACCGATAAGGCTCGCCTAATTTATCGTCCTTTTCCCCTCCCCGAGGTTAATGTACCGATCTGAGGTATGCATTGAGATTTGCCTCGGCGTCCGACTACCGATTCGCGCCATCAACCGTATCGTGCGGCGATTTGCTGAGCTAGTGGCTGCGGAAAATTCCGCGATGATAGCTATGAGGAAGCTTGTAAATCGAGAGATATCCTTGGAAATGAGTGGATATTCGCCGAGTTTCAACGTAGGTTCACTTGCTCGTTACTCGCACATGGAAAGAATGATTTTACTGAAATATCTAAACATTTAACAAGATACGAATCTGAAAATAATTTTGGATTATCAAAAATAATTATTTAGGAATCTCAAGTATAATGAACAACGCTACAAAAAATTCTAACATTCTAGCAATCAGTTTGAGTTTCCAACAAAATTATTTTCATAGTTCAACCAAATTATTTTCATAAATTTTTAAAAATTTCAGAAAAACTTCGTTTTTTCCGTATAGAAGTATCTAACAATTTAACTAGATATAACAATTTAACTAGATATATATCTGGAAACAATTTATTGGATTATTAAAATAATTATATAGAACGCTCAAACTGATGGCTAGAAAACTTTTTTGCAATATCGCTCATAATATTTCAGTTTCCTACATAATTATTTTGATGGTTTAACAAAATTATTTTCAGATCTAACTACTTAAACTTTTAAATACTTTAGCAAATCATTCTTTTCGTGTAATCAAATTTTTTAATACTTCAATAAAATCATTCTTTTTATATAACAATAAAAAAATTTTTAATCAACTTATAGATGTATAATGGTTTAACAATATCGGATTATCTGTTCAACTTTATTATCTCACATTTTCCTTCTTAGATAGACATCGACGGAAGATTTCACTTTATACTCGATATTTTAGATAGCTATTTGGTAAACTGCAGACTAAGAATCTATGATCGCAAGGCATCTCGTGGACATCATCGTGTACTTCCTGCGATAGTTGCAATATCCACAGATTCCCTTAATCACATCTTACGAAAACTGTACTATCGTACAGATCTACACTTAGGTGGTCTTTCGATCATCGCCTGCATGTCTTCGCTTCGACACCGATAACTGTGCTCAAGTCTGCGCGTATACTCGCGGATTTTTCACGCCTTCGGCCGCCACGAGGCATCGGCTTCCTCGATATAAATCGACGTAGCAACGAGATCGATCCTCGTTATCACGGGACACGTGATCGTGCGGGGTGATGGGAACAGAATACTGAGATTCATTGCTGCCTTTGTTTTTGCACGCACATCAGATACTAGACGTCTTATCGCTGGTCAGTATCGGGCCCACGGCGAGGATGCGAGTATATACGGGACGCGTTCCTCGGTGTGCGGAGTGTGTCTCAGATAAGATATCTTCCGGTCCGACGCTCCGTGTCCACCACGCTACGGGTCTTTCGTCCGAAAGCCGTAATAAATAACTCAGACCGATTGCTTTTTGCCGATTGGGTCATTCCATTCCATAGCGACGTGGTTGAATGTATATACATTTTACGCTGACGAGCAAGAGCATATTTTTACAACTTGGACTTAACATAAATCATTACAGTAAGATAAATCGCACGCGAGTGCGATTTATTCTCTTCTTATAATTCGTAGCAATCTTCACATATGTTTTTCATATTCATTACGTGATACTTTAATAGCGCATTCCTAGATTAAATTTATTAAAAATTTTTAATAACGGTGGAATAATATTTTACTTTCTAAACAATCAAAATTAGTCAAAGATATTGCAAGATAAATTGATAAAATTCAGACTCGAAAACTATGCTTATATATGAATATATATTTAATTTATATTTTATCTTCAAGAATTATTTTTCAATACTCAACTTTCAATTTTTGTCTTTTGAATTTTTACGTAGGAAATTACATATGGTGATCAACTGATATATTGATATTTATTAATAACAAAATCTCATATAAATTACTTAATCTTTTTTAATTAAATAATGAATTATTTCACTTAAAATTATTTGATCTAATTTTTAAAATATGAGATTTCTCTTTATATATAAATATGTATATAATTATAATATGCGTTAGATACTTACATAATTGCGACATATTTGTTAGAATTAGAATTTAAGCAAATATTTCATCAAATAGTCAATTTTATATTATATTTTGACAACGTATTTGGTAATATTCTTTTTTAATAAAAATTCAAAAAAATTATTGTGTTTATAATCATCCATTTAATAAAATTATTAAGTCCAACATTAAAAAAAAAGTAACACTTACTTTCATTTTGATTAATAAATTATTCATAAATATCCGTCGGATCGAATACTTTATAAAATCGAAAGTCTCATAATATGTGACCATATATTATTTAAAATATACTGTATAATTTAAATTAAAAAAATACAGAATATTCTACGTATAATTAGCTTATTAGTGTGTTACATATTTTATGGGAACAAGGCTGGCTGGAATTTGATACTTGTTTTGATAGCTATACATTACGGGTGTACGCAAGGTCGCTGAGTGCCGTTGATATCATTCATTTCGCGGCGAGACTCGGCGAGTAGCGGCGCGAACTGCTCCGCATGTGATGTATTACTTTTCGAAATGCGGTCGCAACAAGTTCGTAGCAGAGAGTGTGACCTCTCTTGTTATCTCTATGATAGTAATCTATTCACGCAATTAACTATTATCGAGATAATTTGTATTTATTGTTTAAAGAGCATTTAATATTTAGTTATATAACCTCGATTTGGTTACATAAAGAGAAGATTATAGCGGAATTATAGGAATTATAGGAATTATAAATTTATGATTTTATGATATCGTTCTCTTTATTTGCTTCTTTTAAAGCTTTTATGTTACTTTGTAATGTCTTGTATTCGCAATAAACTCCGTCTATTTTAATGTAAATTAACTCACTATATTCAAAACGCAGAGTGGTAGTTTGTTTTGTGAACTTATTAACGTGGCATAAAATTAATTCTCATTAATTGAGAAACTGAATGTTATTTATTTTATTTGACAATTATGTGTAATAATTATATGTAAATTATATGTAAACATAAATAGTATTAACAGGACATTTTAATTATTATATAGAAATAAAATAAATTATTTCATTCTTCTCGTCGATACAAATTTAAATAAATGTTTATCATTTTAATTAAAATATTATTGAATTCGTTTCGGAAAGTAACGTTCACTCTCATTTTGATTAATATATATTGTTATTTGTATAAATTAAGCAAAAAAAACCGTGATATAAACATCATAATTAATTATTAATTTGAAATAAAGAGCAGAATATTCAGCATTTATTTCTCACCATATGATAAGTATTTTATGGCGACGATACGTGTAGGTAATTTAAATTAAAATACGGTGCTCTCGCGTTGTAACGTACTGTTGTATTTACGCGGACGCTCTGTTTATTCGCGCGAAACCCGAGCCGGCATACAGCGATTGTGGAAATACATATGAATAACTTACAACTTTTTTCAATTCTTGCATATATAATTTGTAAAATTTACGCGAAGCAATCGAACATAGAATTTACCACTTGTGTAATATATGAGTACACGCGTCGGTACTTGGCGTGCACGCGACGCGTACTGTGTTACAATCTCCCATGTGTGTGAGCTATATATGAAAATTATAAGTCCTTCGATTGACATAGTGCATCACGAGATACATGTCTCCAGGCTTGAGATTACCTATCGAAAGAACCACATAATCGTCGGATTAAAATTATGATGACGTTTCTCTTTCGGAGATAGAAGGATCGACGTGGTCACAATTTCGATGTGTGGGATGATGTGATAATAATACCTTTAGGCTATTTGAGGAAACGGTAGTCTCACGCCCGCGCGAGGCTGATATTTTTCAATTATAAATCCATAGATTTGCATTATTTTAACAGAAATTACATACTATATATTCAAGATATAATTTTATTTAATATCATAACACACGCATGCAATTATGCCTATAAATTAAAATATGAAATTACACATTGTTTCAGAATGAATTACAATATCGCACACTATGCGAGATTATATAATGTTCTTTCTTTTTTTCCAACTCTATATTCTACTTTATATGTTATCAATAAATTTCCACTATTCTTATAAAAGAAATCGAACGGAATATTTAGACTTATTAGACTTGTATATTTAGACTTATTTCGCCGACTATTCTTGTATAGATATTCTTCATTCGGACACGTTCGTGGACGTTCATGATGATTTTACATTACTTACGTCCTATCGTATGGATATACCAGAAGCAACAAAGAGGCTTCTCCCGAAGAGAGAAGATGAGATTGCCAGTACATGCGGCGATGCGTAGGAACTCGCGTAGGAACTTCGCATATCCCCGGCGCACGCTACGCGCGAGATAATATTAATCTCTAGTTTCTCGTGTCGTGCTTGTGCTTCGTTCTGTAACACGACAAGCATCCTACAGCATGCCGAGGAGATGCTGGGGGGATGCCAGGAGAGAGAGAGAGAGAGAGAGAGAGAGAGAGAGAGAGAGAGAGAGAGAGAGAGAGAGAGAGTAGTAGAGAGACGAGTAGTAGTACGTACGGTTACGGTCGGTCGGTCGGTCGGTACGCGACGCGACGACGACGACGTACGACGTACGTCGTCGGTCG
>NW_012130107.1:793978-805613 GCF_000143395.1 Atta cephalotes | reverse complement strand
TACGTACGGTACGGTACGGTACGGTACGGTACGGAGAGGACGGTAGGACGGAGGAGTAGAGAGAGAGAGAGAGAGAGAGAGAGAGAGAGAGAGAGAGNGAGAGAGAGAGAGAGAGAGGAATCCTGTTGGCAGCGGAAAATAGTGCTCGGTTTTAGGGTCGCGGGGTCACGTGCACGCGGCATGAAGCATCGCGTGGCTTCGTGGGATCGCGCGAGCTCCGCGTGCCTCGTTTTCTGCCGTGCTGTGCCGTGCAGTGCCGTGCCATGCAGTGCCGTGCACGCACGCCTTTTTCACGCCCGTTGATTAGCCTCGTCGGGTTCGAGGCATGGAGTGGTGATTCTATCTTCATATTAGAATCCTATGGATGTCCGTTTTTGTAGATTAATGTAGATTAACATTAATCTTTAATTTTTTCCTGAATTTTTTCTAAGAATTAGAAAAAGATAAGGAGTAAATAAAACCTAGATTTATAATTAATCATCGATAGAAATAAACAAGAGCCAATATACGAATGCAAATATACGAATAAAGGGGCAAATTGTTACGAAATTAATTTTAATGTACGAGAATCTATACTTTTCTCTCTCTAGTTCTAAGAATTAGGAAAAGATAAGGAGTTAAATTAAACAAAAATTATATTTAATCTTCATAGAAATAAACGAAAGTCGAATATACGAATAAAGAGACAAATCGCTGGAGAATGTATAAGATTTCAATGTATAAGATTCTAATATTCTATTATATAATAGATGCTCTTTGGAATTTGATATTAATATAAAATTGATATTTTTTTCTAAAAATTAAAAGCGTCGCGGTCAAATTGATGCATCAAGATCGGTTTTGATTTACAATGTTGCATAACTCAGTTTACACTTACGTAGAGAAAGACTCGAGACTTTGAGTGTGCCAAGGAATGTTCGCCGGAAGTTTCGTGTAAACCTTACAAAGCACTCTAAAGATAAGCTCAACGAGCGCCGATAAGAACGTGTCTGAAACGCAACGTCGCGAGTATGCCTGATGTTTGCTACTTCGTAGTTCGTAATTTGATAAATAAGAATCCAAAATCCCTTTAAAGTTTCAATTTTTATATTCAATTTATATAAATTCCTTTCCCAAATGTATTCTTTTCAAAGTTCCACCGAATAGAAAATCGCTTGATGACACGCTTCTCATCCAAACATTATTCTGTCAGTAGTGCACTGACTATATCCGGTCTCATTAACATTTACGCCATTCTCATATGCATATCGCTACCGTAGCATGTAGGTACGTGCATGAAAGGGCTCTCTGTGCGCGATGCATACGCACGTACACGAAACAATAACGCATAGACCGCGATATATGGTGCCTCGTCCGACTGATAAAAAGTGCCGTTTATGCTTCCTGCGCCCGCCTTTTATGCGTGACGGTCGGTTTCACGCACGTACACGCTCGTGAAACACGACACGCATTTTCTTCATGGGACCGTGGATTGACTTTTGGTTTCGTCATTCTGACGCATTTCACAGGTGAAAATAATTCGGGGTAAAAATTGGTATATCTGAGATATATGCTAATTAATCAATATTATTATTATTATAAAAGAACTGAAATTAATTACATAAATTTATAACAAGCGGAGAATATTGTATTATATCATGATTACAAGTATAGCAAAACAGGAGATAAAATCAAATCAGTTTTTGCTGTCAAATTCTTAAAAAGATACGCGTGGTGTGTGTGTGCGCAGAAGTCTAGCTATTAATTGAGATGAAATAATTTGATGTTTATTCGCCGTTAATGAAACATGTGTATGTGTAATGATTCACGGGTTCACGCTTGTCTGCTTGGATATACAATTTATTCTTTTCTCATCCTTACTTCCTTTCGCGACAAATATCGCGCGGTCGGTGTCCTTTCTTCGTTCTGCGTTCGGGAAAAAAATTGCATGTCGGATTGGTGCGGAACAGAACTGCGATGTGGCGAGATCGAGCCGCGTGAACAATAATGGAACGATAAAAAAAAAGAAGAAGCTCTGCACGAGCGACAGCAACAACCGGCAGCTGGCTTTAGTGCGTTCGGCGATGCGCGAAACGTATCTGGTGGCATTCTTACAGATATGTTAGGATCTCATTACGGGCCCGAACAGAAACACAGTGGCTCTGAATAGGGCTTGGTATTGTTTCGTTGTCAAATGTTTTAGTGTCTTGCGATTAATTTTACAATTCGTCTTGTTATTTTTATTTTAAATTATGTTATTTATTAAAAAAATTGTGTATTTTTATATTGCATTATAAGGGAATAAGTTTTTTCGTACGATATGAGAATCCCTGTTCTGGAACGAAAAAGACAACTAAAGAAAAGGCTAATCACGTTCGCGAGAAGTAAAAATGACGCGTGGAGAGATGTACAGGTATTCACTCTGGCGGTTCCTGTCGGACGGGCATTCAGGGCGAAAATTAATTAAAAAGTAATTACTGATGGTGCGCGATATGCTTTTAAATTAGTTTTCAATTTGCGTGCTCAGCCGCGAGATTGATATTGACGTAAGTACGAATTACTCTTCGTTGCTTTGAAGTCAGGTTTTCCGATCGATAACACGAAACCGCGTTCCTTCTACTCCGCCTTGCTTTTCAGCTTGCGAAACCTTACCTACGGTGCCCTTAAAGGTCCATATATCTTTCGCATGAGGGCGCCTTAACGACTTATCCGCCAGTCGATCCTTAATTTACTTTCAAGACTGGTTCCTGGAAGCTTTCGCAGCATAATTAATAAACGGGCGCCGACTATGATTGCTAATTGCAGATTAATTAATCGCGTGGCCGAAATTTAATAAGCCGATCGTAATTGATACGTGCCGACGTTCACGCTCGTTCAATAATTACTAATTATATAGCTAATTAGTTTGAACATTGATGCACTATGTTAAGCAATGTTATTATATTCGAGAAAAATTATGTTTTTTATTTCAAGATAGTAAGATTTATTTACATAAAAAATATGAATTTTTCAAATAACTATGAACGATAATGAATACAATATTTTATCTTTATATTCTCCTTTTTAAATAAATTTCACAATATCAATAATAATAATAAACTTTAAAGAAAATTATTTTTAACAGAAAAATGCATAAAACAAAAATCCACATTGTGTATATTGCAAATAACAATTCAACGATTCGCGATATCTTCCTACGAATTTTCATTGTTCACGATGAGATACCGTAAGATAACGCTTCATTGCAGCGGAATCGATTGCGGAATCTTCACTCTCGTGAAGAAACAATCTCGCCGATTGCAGAATGTTCGAAGCCATACGTTATCCCCAAGAGTGTTCCACCTCAGAAGAGAAGCCTGTGCGAATTGTGCTTTTTTTACGCAAGCTTATTTCTAAATAATAGCTATATAACGAGGAGGAGATAATTTTAGCGAGTCACCCACGTGATGATATTGCTTCGCGTTTCTCACGTCTCCACCGGTACGATTATAGCTACCACGTGGTGGCCATTAAAGTTTCGCGAAAAGAGAAGCTTATGGGACGCAACGAGCAAAAGACTGAGACATCGCGGTTCTCTCGTGCGAATAAATTATCCGTTGTAGGCGTCACGCTGCCATAAAACACCGTGCAAATTAAGTAGCCATGAAAGGAGGAATATCGTCGTTAGCGGCAGAAAGAAAGTCCGCCTTCGTGTCGCTGATGGGAGATATGCCGGGGAAAAGTACATAGGATAGTTTCATGATCTTAGTTATACATTTTTGTTAAGTTTAACTCAAAATGGCGATGATCTCTCATTTTTATCTTCATTGCACATTGCTATGACTTCAAAAATTATTAAGTGATTCTTTACACATATATACTTCAATTATATCTTCAGAAAATATTTATAAAGGTGTGTATTAAAAAAGGGAAAGGACACAAATCATTATTTATCTAGGTGATTATAAGAAAAGAAATATGTAAGACACGAATGACCAAATTTGTATTAAGGATTAATATAAAAGTTTCAAGAATTCATTGGAGATAAGATATTATTAGGAGTAAGGAAAAATAAAAATAAAACGTACGACTTGAAAATTTCTTTATTAGCAATAATTATATTGATATTCGCGCGATAATTTTATTGAAGTAAAATATTTTACTTCAATAATATCTCTTGGCATAAATTTAATAAATTCACATATCTTTGATGACAAGTGCACATTATTGTACCATGACGCTACTCCATTTTCAACACTACCATCCTGAAGCGAGATTAGCTTGATTAGCATGTTTTGCGCGTGATCGTTTAATCAGTTTTTATGCTGCGCATAAAGCACCACGCGAATTAAGTAGCCGGGAATGAAGGAATGGCGTCGTTAGTGGATACCAAAAGAAAACGCAGTGTCTGGTATCGCCGAAGGGAGAAAACGGCACTGATCGTAATTTTCGTGGAAATTATTATTGTCAGCAACGGCGGCGGCTAGTGCCCTGTAAATTATCATCCGGACATTTAATTTTTATATCGTCTAATTATTATTTAGCAATTAAATTTTATTCGTCATTATGCATGCACGCCCCCGGAGCACGTTTGGCTTAGATGCATCGGGTGTCGTAAAAGGCCGGAGGGGAATGTCGTTAAATACGGAGGTAATGAATACCGCAAAGTTTCCTCGGTGTGATATCAGTGATTCGTAGTATCCTGGTGTTTTAATGTCGATCTGACTTTAATGATATCATAAAAAACAAAGTAAATCACGTATAACGAAGATAAAATAATCCATGCATGTAGGTTTAATATAGCAAATAAAAGTCGTCAATATGTAACGATTCTCGGATCGGGATTAGCATTTAATGCAATATGTTTCACGCAAACTGTAATGTATGCCTATCTATAATGAAACAAGCTCCCATATTTGAATTAAGTTCAACAAATGATACAGGATGTTCTAGAAATCATATCATCAGTACCAGGAAGGGAATAATTCCACATGAAAGAATAAGTCGAAAATGTAGAATAAAATTTTCTCAAATAAAACTTCTTTTTTCGGCCATTTTCAATTTATAAAGTAATAAAATTCATCCTGAATATTCTGTTTTATCGTGTATTTTCGATTAATTATTCTATACAATCATAAGCAGAGATAGTAATCTACAGCGAGATTACTATCTCATAATATTCGACGAATATTTAAAGTCGACTTTTCCAAAAATAAAATCTCATATAAAAAAATTTTATTCTATTTTTTCACTTATTTTTTAGAAAACCACCCTTTCTAGCTGTATCACGATTTTCAGAAATACTCTGTATATGACAAATAGTATTTACTATTCTCTTTCACTGTTGTTTAAAATGCATCTTTAGAGACATTAATTATTCCATATTTTACGTAGTTAAAATTTAAATCACTTTTTAACGACTACGCCGTCACGGTTGTCAATAGTTAAAATGAACAACGTAACGTTGTCATGATATACTATCGCTGGTATCAAACATCCTCTACACATTGTATCGTATTTTAAAGCAGTGTCGGAGCACGTGGCAGCATGCGTGATGTACAGTCTGTGATAATATAGATATCACATTACGCAATCATTAGCAATTTATTAAATTTATGCGCACTTAATATGTTTTCATGTGTGCCTGATGTTGTTGCTACTTCTTGAGATATACGATTAGGATCACGAAATGATTTGTTTTTTTGTAATAACTTAATACATATCAATCGCGACGTCAGCTCGTGTACTTTGTACACGCACGCGACCACCGAAGGCCCTGTCATCTCGGAATTCCGCGCTTAGCGCACGCTTCGGGGACTTTCGTCTTCTCTGTATCGCTCTCGTCTGTATCTTCTTTCAACCGCCGGCACTAACTGCCGCGCAAACTCAGCCCACCTTCTACGTTAATAATGACACGGGTAAACGAAGAATCGACGTGCGAGCGCCTGCCGTATGCGTGTAAGCGTGAAGTACCAGGCGCGTGACCAGACTGAGCAAATTTACTTTTGGACTCGGAGGATTGTGGAACGAGCGAGGGTACAATGTAAATTAACGAGTTTCGGTCTCCGTTCCGACCCGAGAAAACTCTCGGTCGAACAATCTCGTTGGAAAAAAATATAGCATACCTAACGCGATGTCTAAAGTAGTAAATCTTAAACTGTAAAGAATTAACTAGTTACAGTCGAATGTGAAGAGGAATAATCGACTATGATTAACCAATTTCTCACGGCTTAAAGCTTGCTATTTTTGTAGACACTGCGTAAGAGAACAATGATTTATATCATTGAATTTTTTAATTTCATTTGCGATATTTCGTATCAGTAATAGGCTTTGTACAATGAATCATTACGTAAGCTTTAAATCTTAAGTTGTAAGCAGAGCTCAATAAAATAACTGATACGACCTATTTAAAATATAAAATATAAAATAAGTTAGAAACTTATTTTAAATATAAAATCGTAGGAATCGATAAAAGAGTGATACAATTTATTCGAAATAATAAATATAAAATAGATTCCAAAAATTTATATAAAATATTAAATAAGAAATAAGTCGCAAGAAATTATTAAAAATACAAAAAAATTATTAAAAATACAAGATATAGCCAAATAGGACTTTGGAATGCATTTTATTTATTTAAAATATATAATAATTTTTATTTAAAATGTCAAAATAGCTTGCTTTTTTATTTTAAATAAAAAATAAGTTTCAGAAAATTGTTCAATTATTTAAAAATATCAAATCGATAAAAGTGTGATGAAATAAAAAAGTATAAAATAAGTTTCAAAAACTTATTTAAAATATCAAATAAGAAATAGGTCAGAAGAAGTTGTTTAAAATACTAAATAATTTTCTAATTTCTCCTTTATTTAAAATATATATTTTAAATAAATTTATTTGAAATACGACCGAGCCCTGAGTAAGAAACCAATCATAATCGATTATTTTTCTCATAATCGACCATGATTGGTCAATTTTTTATGGTTAAAGTTTAATGCCCGTATTCATATAGACGGACCTTGTACTTAAGGCTTCCTTATCTTTAGACGTTCAGTATCCCGCAATGAAATAAATATTTTGTAGAGAGAAAAGATTTTAAGGAAGCCTAGATATAAGGCCTTCAATATAATATAAGACCTTAAATGTAAGCCCTATGAATAGACATAAAGCTTATAGATGACGATTTATTGTAAAAAGTCCATAAATGTCCATAAAATTAATAGACAGCAATGCTGAGTATTTCATACTTGTATAAAATTTCTTACACAATAAAATACTTGATAACATATCAGAAGATCCATGCGCCATAAGATACACGCGTCTCGTGTCGGCTTGCGCCAATATATCGGCGTTTTTTTATCTGGATCCCGTGCGATAAGCTCACGCGTTACGCACCTTAGCGATAAATATCAAGATAACGCTATCAATGTCACCCGATTCTTGCCTCGATCAAGCACCCGAGTGCTCTGCTGAGACATGATTCATTCGCGAGAACACGAAACCGATCGTGTACGTAACTTCATTTCCTTCCTTTAGGTATATTTTTGAATAAGCGAGATATTATAAGGGAGATTCCAGTACATGGCACAAAAAAATGTTTAAAAAAGATATAAGCACAGGCAATCGAGTCACGAACATGAATTTCTGAATTATGATTATCTGGTTTGACATCTCGTTGATGTGAATATTAAAGCGTATCCAGGTTTACGGTAGTTTCCTGCTATTGAACGAGTTGTATCGAGTGAGGAAATAAAACGGAGCGCTCATCGGCGTATCCACAATACTCGACTTTATTAGCGCGGCGATAACCCGGAGGCGTGTTGTCGCTTAATGGTTTAACGAGCAGTGCCGCGCTGCTACGTATTAGTTCCAATATATCGCCTCACCGTGGCCCAAATTTTGTTTTACTTTGCGAACAATACAATGCGCGCAGTGCGACAATCTTCGCGGGAGGTCCCTCGAGAAACGCTCTTATCACATTTTATTTCGTATCTATAACAAAAAATAACACGCGTGTTATCGTCAAGTCAATGCGCAATTTATCGCTTGCGGAAATTCATAATGATTTATGCGAAAGCGGAACAATTTTAATCTATAATCTTAGAAAAGAATTTCAATCTAGAAATATATAAAGATACTTGTTTTCCGTTATTATTATTAATTAATACATATATTGTATTTTTTTTTCTTCGCGGTATGTTTTTTTTTCTTATCTGTACGATACTAGTGTATAAATATTATTATTAAATATTATATTAATTTTGTTCAAACAGCTCGAAATGAAGAATTCGACTCCTATATTGACTAATTGTAAGTATATATTAAATAATTAATTTGCATTTCAATTAATTATCGCGTATATGACTTTCGTCCGCCCGATACATTTTCCTTTATTATTACACTCTATCAGATACATGTATGAATACACAATTATATTTATAATGTTCTATAATATTGATTTAACGCAATTACCGTTATTCTTCGGTAAATAAACAGTATTTGCGTCTTCGCCGAGCGACCGTTCGTGCGCAAAGTTTCCGTACATTTCGCGATTACGAGTTTCCACTCGGTTTCGTAATCATCGGCGTTATCCTGGATATTGACGTACCGTCATAAATTACGTGGCAACGAGTGAGACGCACGATCATATTAACGAGGTTCCTCCGTAAACAATCTTAACGAGGCGTTCAAAGTCCGTGGAGGGTGTCACGTGCCGGTTCGCAGCTATAATCGAGCGATATTGATAACGCGCGGCGCGGCGCGGCGCGGATCGTCTGTGTACTCGAACGTTAATCGTTATCTACTTAATTGCCATTCTCCCCTGGGGATCGTGGCGCAAGAGGTCGGACAGGTCGTGGAACTTGGACGCGAATCACGAGAATCGGCAGATTCCGCGTACGCGTCGGCTGCGGTCTGACGCCGACGGGTTATCGGCATCGAGGAAACGCGGTACGAAAGATATTTTTCGTCGCGAAACGCTCTGCAACGATCGACACTGTTTTATTCCTGCAAAATTGTTTACGCTATTAACGCTCGAGGAACTTGTATACGTACGTTGGACTTTTGGAGCATTTGCATTTGTGAATAATTGTTAGAATAGTTTAAAGAGTACTTTTTACCGTGAAGCGATTTTTTCTTTTCGCGGACAACATTACGCAACAATGACCATTTAACACTGGAAAATTTTCTTCGCGCGAACGACGTCTGCAATTTTGCAATGATGCAACCGCGCGTTATCAGTCACTAGCTATCTGAGTAATGAACGAAGTTTTTTTTACTGATAACTAGTATCGGACATTTAACATTGCATATATTAATAATTTTTATATATATTCTGAAAAATGTCTGGTCGGATTAAATTGAAATTTTGATTGAAAATGGACGAATTTTCTGGTTAAAACTGTAATTCTGGTTGAAATTAGTAGAACTACTGATAATCAAAATTTTGATTGATATAATCAAAACATTCTATTTTCAACCAGAACTTTTTTTAGTGCATATCTACATGTTTAGTATTCGTATTACATGATAGGTGAGATATTTTTCAATGTAATTACATATCGATATAATCTTTATATATATTGTATAAAATTTTAATTTTGTATATGCAGCTTTTAAAATTTTCCAATTATAAATATTTAAATGATTAAACGACTTTAAATTTTATACAGTTAAATTTTTCACTGTATTAATATTAGGTGTAGTAAAAAAAAAATCCATTATTTTTCCATTCAATTTCATGCAAAAATAATGGATTTCTTTTTACTACACCTAATATATAATTTAATTGAATATTCATTATGAATCTTCATAAGAGATTGATTATCATTACATAGTATATATTTATATCCAAGATGTTTTGTTGACATGGAGAACAGTAAATTTTTTGAGGTAGGTTATGCTTTATAGTTATGTAATCTAATAGCTACTCT
Source organism: Atta cephalotes (assembly GCF_000143395.1). Taxonomy (NCBI): domain Eukaryota; kingdom Metazoa; phylum Arthropoda; class Insecta; order Hymenoptera; family Formicidae; genus Atta; species Atta cephalotes. The sequence continues at coordinate 795,723 of NW_012130107.1, read as the reverse complement.
CGTCTGTAAAATTTGCATTTGTTGCGTTTCACACGTAATTACAATTTTATCGTTTATTTCTTTTTTGCTGAATGGTAAGATTCCACAAGGTTTTTCTCCTTCTTTTTTTTATATAATTTTTTTTATATCATCAGCGTATTTTTCTTTCATGCCAATTCGCGTGACCATTGCTGCTGCGTAACATCCGCGTGATTCCGAGTGTCTACTCCCACGATTTCGACTTCCGCAGATGCTCTCGCTTGTTTTAGACTGCGCAGTTTTACTGTTCGTCTGCGACGATTCGGCTAATTACATAAGATTCTCGTTAGATTTAGAATTGTCAAGTTATTTGTTATATATTTTCCATATCTCTTTCAAAAAGTTTTCCGCATACTTAAATACGTGAGTGTTTCATTGCGCAATATCCGATGATTCAAATGCTTGTCTGGTTTTCTGCTACGTATATATTGTAAAAAATAAAATTGTAGATTATGAGTATCTTAATTATGCAACTTTGTTAGTGAATCAAAGAGTAAAATATAGCTACCATTTACAAATTATTTTCCTCATTAAAATTGTATTTTGCTTAATTTTCGAAAATTATATAAATTTAAGATACATTTATAACAAGACTGACACTTTTAACATTATTAAAACATATTTTTAAGAGGTATTTTTTTTGTAACTGTTTAAACAATATAATTATTGTGTTATAAATGACATTGGATATAGGAATGAGTTGGTGCATTTTTTAAATAATTAAGTAATTAAAAGATTCTTTATAAATATTTTATAATTTAAATAATATTGTTTTTTGTCGACGAAAAGATAACTGATTACGAGTTTTGCTTCTCTTACCGGAGTTCCACGTACTCTTATTTACGTTCTGATATTGTTCGTGTCACACAGTTATCCGCCGGAAGTATCGTAACGACACGTCTCCCATTCACATACACGTCTAGTGTTTCATGAGAACTGTGACGCCGCGGAAAAGGGTCATGTGAACGTGTCACGGGCATCCACCGTATACTTGCGTTATGAATCCGAGCTCGTGGGACGTTGACCGAGTCGAATAAATTATCGCAAGCGATCGAATTCGTCATTTCACTTTCGACGTAGCCGCGACACTTCTCATATTTCAATAATAGAGCCGAGTTAAACGTAAATTTTATTTTTAACTGATTATTAGTTTATATTATCGTTAGGCATATTTTACGCACCACTTAGAGAAAAATCTCTTTTCATCCTATTCTATCTTTTTTATATAATATTATCATGTATAATTTCGAAATATTACTATAAAAATTTCATTATTTCTATATGTGAAAAGTTATACAATATTATACATAAAAGAAATTTTATTTTTAATTTATTGATTTAAATTTTTATAGTTTAAATAATGTTGCCTTTTTCGGCAAAAGTGTGACTGATTGCGATTTGCTTCCTAATAAAAAAGATTGTTTTAAATTATGCATAAATATACATAATGTAAGCTGTAAATAATCAGCTAAAAATAAAATTTGATATACAAATACGAATAGAGAAACATTTCTGCTGTGTTTAATATGTAATCTTTATCAAAATTTCCTATTATTCCTTGATATGCAATGCAATGTAAATGAATCATATCAGAATAAAAAACGTTACACTATGCATAGCATTCAACAAAATGTGTTTTTCTTACACAGCAAAAGAAAAATCAAAATAATTTACGCTTTATATGCAATATATATATATATATATATATATATATATATATATATATA
>NW_012130107.1:789437-793292 GCF_000143395.1 Atta cephalotes | reverse complement strand
GTGTGTGTGTGTGTGTGTGTGTGTGTGTGTGTGTGTGTGTGTGTGTGTGTGTGTGTGTGTGTGTGTGTGTGTGTGTGTGTGTGTGTGTGTGTGTGTGTGTGTGTGTGTGTGTGTGTGTGTGTGTGTGTGTGTGTGTTGCATGTAAAGCGTAAATTTTATATATATATATATACACACACATACACAAGATTTAACTCAATTATTTCTTATTATTCGCGAAGGTGATCGAAAGACGAGAGAGCTACATTGTTTTGCGGTCGTTCGTACAATATTCTTCGCGCGTGAATTTCCCGCGAGTCATTAAGGTCTTCCTGTAGTTTCAACGACAAGGATGGCTTCTTCTGCTCACACATCGTCAGAGAATTACCCGCGAATATATGTGTCGCGAAGGAGATGCGCCGAGCGCCTTGTAAATACATATCTCTCTTCCCTTCGTTCTGTCTACGTTAATTAGGGATTGCGACGCTTCTATTTTAACTTAAGGACACAAGTTAACGAAGTTCCGGGAATAGATAAACGACATAATGACTGATGCGTAACAAGGCGAAAGCGTCTCCGTGGGAGAATGCACGACACACGCCAATCTTCACCGTAGTGCTTGTGGTATACGGCGATCTGCATCTCTTTTTTTTTTAAATCTCATTCACATACACGCGCGTAATTTATTCGAATACCCGTGTGGATACTCATATGTCATTTTTATCAATTAATGTGTTCATTTTTTGTATATATTAGATTCTGTAGTATAAGTAATGTACAATATATATAAATTATATTCTAAATATGCGCATTTATCGAAAAAAGTGAGATGCGAATATGGACTTCATAAACTGAAAGGCAAGAGATATTTTTCATAATTTTATACCTTTTTACAGATTATTTTATATTATTTACATGCAGGTTTTTAAGATGCTTATTAGCTTTATTAAAATGGACAAGTAATCTGATGATGAATTTGAGATATTAATTTCAGTTTCAGTTTGCGATTGCGTTTCAAGACAAACCTTATCGGCGCGCAGTTTATAAAACTAAAACAATATTTTTGTAAAACTTTGTATTTTTGTATACAGACGTAGTATTATTTTTGTATTGAGCAGAATTTGCATCATTTTTTTTATAACATGCACTTGACTTCTACATGTTTTCACGCTTTGACGAATATCCTTGAAAATTATCACACGTGCCGTTGTAGAAAACTTTTCCATCATATCGCTGAAACTCGGGTGCAAAAGTCGTTGAGCGTCTGTTCACGCGCGCGAACGAACGCGCATGGAATCATCTCGCCGCGTGAGAGCCATCGCGCGATCAAGTAACGCGATCCAAAAGTCCCTCATCGCGTCTCTAGATAGCAGCCTTATATTTTTTTACGCTGATATAACGGCGATTAGAGAGCGGGCGCCTGTTGCACCGGGCGCTGCCAATTAAGCATGGCTACACGAGTAAAATCGTCGAGAGATCCCGTGATCTCCCACGGTTGCAGGAAGGAGGCCTACAGTCTGTCGTGAAACCGGAAGTCTGGGAAGCACACGGCCCGGTAACGCGCATCGTACAATAGCCGCGAGAACACGAATAGCGGCATATCGCATAAGCCAATGTGTATACATGGATTCAATATGTTTAGATATTTATCATGTACGCTAATTGTACGATTAAGAACTGTGTATGTTAATTTTCATTCAATCTTCAATTATTCGATTAGTTTTAATTAAAAGATTGGAACCTTCCTGAGCTGCGTCTACACATTGAAATAGATTAGAGATCTTTCAATAAGAGAGTCTGCTCTTTAAATCTGAATCAGTGAATAATCACTGATATCAGTGCCAAATACCTGATACTCAGTAAATTAAATGTGAGATCCCTAACCTAGCTAATTTTTATGACGTGATCTAACTAACTTTATTTTAGTGCTTAAATTCAATGAATATGGAAGATTGAACTGGATACTGGAAGATTGAAATTAACATGCAAATATCATATATCAATATTTTAATTATTAATGTTCAAACATTCTTCCTTTTTTAATCGAACTTCACTGACTATCAATGTATGCCACTGGGTAATTAGGATTAACTAATCCAGATTTAGAGAGTGGATACAATCCACAGTTTTGTATGATGCAAGGTAATAGTTTTAATAAAAAATCTACGAGAGAGAAGGATATACTATTTTTTTTCTTTTTCTGTTATATCTTCTTCTTATCTATTTTTTCCCCCCTTTCTCTCTCTTAGGAATTGTTAAAACATGGCGGACAAATAAAAAATCTGACTTTCTCGTGTCTAGACTCTTATTAGAGGGTCTCTAAAATAGATTATCGTTATCTTTTACGTCTACCAAGTTATTTTTACTCGGTCGGAAAGGAGAAAGACGAAAAGGGAGAAAAGATCGTAGGGTGCGAGAATGTTCCTTCCCGCCGCTGTCCACACGGCGATGTAATCCAGAAATCAGATTAAATGTCGGATATCCTGGACGGGGGACGTCTCCCTTCCTTCGCAGTTTGTGAACGGCAGGAAGCTCCAGTCATTACCTCGCTCGGCAGACCCCTCGCGCGCATCCTCCACGATACACTCCGATACACACACTCAAAGGTACTTCGCGCCACACCGCGCCGATGTGCATCGACATATGCCTGCATTCACGAATTCAATTCAATTGAAGGACATAACAACCGAGCAAAACAACAGTGACGCATATTCCATTAAGCATAGTCAGCAGAGCTCGGATTGCAGAGTCACTACGAATTTAAATGTTAAGTACTGACGAAACTTTTGCAATTCAATTTAAATATTATTAACTTAATTTTTGTATTAATCCTGATCGATATTCGCGAGTCTAGTAGTCATTTTCCTCAATTACGTTATGAAAAATTGTTCATAATAAATTTTTCATAATCTTATATAACTTTAAGTTACACAATCTTATTCCTAGGATTTTGAAAATAAAAAAAAGGTCATTTATTACGTTAATTTTAAGCAAAGATATAATTCAATTTTATTTTAATTAAAGTACAATGGATCCGCAAATATCAGTTATAAGAAAATTTCGGAGCGAATATCTAGGATTAATATTAGGGTTAAGAAAAGAAACATAACGTTTTAAATATGTAATATTTTGTTCAAGTAATAATTGTGGTTCATATTTATCGTAATATGTTTACTGCATAAATGTTTGCTCTAAAGAAAACAAGTTCGGATTCTTGCAAACAGGTTCTTAATTTCCCTCCCTCTATTAGCTACTTTTAGCCTAATCGTACACACAGAAATTTCCGCCTTTTCCCGCATCATCAGTCAAACGTGGCACGTCTCTTGTCGTGCCAGAGTCTCCTGTGTCGATTAGTCACCCGCCTAATTTCTGACGAGATCCTTATTTAGAGCGCCGGCTGGCAAAAAGTCCGGGAAACAATTACGCACGATTAACCGTGTACATTTGAGGTTGCCACGCGGCCGTGCAGTATTTTTCATTCTCATGGCGGGCTGCACGTTGTAACATGACGGCAATAATGAGTCACTGTCTCCTCACGCAACAACACGTTAAGTAACCATTATTTTTAATATCGTTTGTTGAATGAATTTCTATTTTATCTAGAAAATCACAATATTATCTAGAAAAATTGTTTATAAACTAAAAAAAGAATATATTTTTTAGTATTTAAATTGGTGTTAAACATTTAATTTTTAAGAAAGGAAAGATTGAAGAGTATTTTTTTTTATCTGTATAAAAAAAGTGTGTATATATATATATATATATATATATATATATATATATATATATATATATATAGTATTATACTACTATATTATTACTTCTTACTATACTACTATTATTTATTATTAGTTGAATTATTTAACTTAACTTACT
>NW_012130107.1:780305-789417 GCF_000143395.1 Atta cephalotes | reverse complement strand
TATCCCTAATAATTATGAATTGTGGCATACATAAATAAATTGACGTGACTGAATAAATTTTATTTATAATACATGAATATAAAACAAATAAGTACAAATATTGATTTTAGCAGCATGTCATATTAATTGTTAATAATCATTTAATGATTATCCGATTATTATTTATGCTTCATTTTTTCAAAAAATTTTATATGTAAGTGATTTTGAATTGATTTGTTTTTCAATTTTCTGACGGTAGGAAATATATAAAATTTCTAGTTTATATGTGCATTGTGATATAAAAAAAAGCTCTTAATTAATATATATTATACTTGTAGATGTAAACATTTAAAAAAATTTTTGGATTTTCTTCGTTTCGTCATTAACAAACTGAAACTTGTAGCATCCCCATCTTTCGTGCATATTCCGTTTTCCTTTTCGTTTTGCTCATTTGTCAGGGATTCCGCTTAAGCATGGCGACACAACGGCGACACAACGGCGACACTCGACTTTAATTTTTCAAGCTTTGAACCCTGCACGATTGTCGATGTTTTTCTTCCCGTCGACCAGCTTCCCGTATTTCTGGAGCAGCGTAATTATTCCAAGTTGCCCGTCCTTAGATACCGGCTTGCGTCATTTGTCAGGATAAAGGACCTTCCTGGCTCTTCCGTGATGACTAACGTTGCGACGAACAGTGTCCCTTACTGATGCACATCAGAATATTCCTCGACATTTTAAATTATCATCAGTCATTTTAAAATGTCAAATTTTTACTGCTTATAACTTTAATGTACCGATTAAATTTAAAATTATATATTACAAATATTAAATTACATATAACAGCACTTTTACATATTACAGCACTTTTAGTGCAATTTTTCAGATAATGAGAATTTATTTCATTAGTCATGTTCTTCATAGTATTGCTATCGTATTTTCATTATTAATTTCATCGTTTTTCTTAAGAGAAGAGTTTTTCTTCGGAAGAAAAACACACATTAATTCTTTTTTCTTTTTTCTTTTTTTAAAATGAACATTTCTATTCACTGATTTTCTCAGAAATCTGCACTTTCATCTCGGTTAAAAATTTCTGGTCATTTGCAACGTTTAGCCATCAATCATAATTATCAATAATCACCAATAATTCAGAATCCAGTCGTGAATAGACAAACTTTCTTAGACTCACGAAGTTCTCGTGCGTGTGGTAGGACCACCATGCACGATAATTTCGTAGTTTCGGTTTCGTGCTCTGTTCTGCTCGGATAACGGCTGGCCGCCATCACTTTTCCATGCCTGCGAAAGCGATCCGCGGTCGTTAGACGTTATGTTTTATTTCGTAAAAATTGTCAGCAAAAAATCAATATTCTGTAGGGCCACGGCGAATTGAGATGCAAGATAGTTGACGGCGATTAGATCCAACAGGTGTGGGCCGAATCGTGAGTGTGGCTAATCTATAATTGTGCGAAATTGTGACGCCCCGAGCACCGAGACCGTCACGTTCGTGGATCTTATGAGGATGGGCCTGCATTTAAAGGTACAACGACACCGACCACCTGCAACTTCTCTCTCGCGCCCGCCTTCGTTATTTTTTTTACATTTTTCGCGCTATGCGGCATTACGTTTTCTACCTTACGAGCAAGGGGTTGGAAATACACACGTCTATTACATCGACAAACTCGAGCTATCATATTTCTCTTTTGTATAAACTTATCCTCTTTTTCATTTATTATTATTATTATTATTATTATTATTATTATTATTATTATTATTTAAAATAACAAACAAAATTACGAATTTTGAAAAATTGCATAATCATATTTTAGAAAAGGAATCTTACTAAAAAAATGAAATATAAAAAAAAGGTTTAATAAATACAATATGTAATATTTATAAAAGTAACTAAAAAAATGATATTTTTAAATATTCATGTGTATATAAAAATCTGAGTTATTGACAAGTCTTGAAAATTGCATCGTTTATTAAATGTAGAACTATAGTTTTTGTCAGGATCGACAGCTTCCTAGAATTCCTTCCGGCAGCATTTCGTGTGGTCCTTCATTTCAGCACCTGTCCGGTGGGACAAATTACCGGTGAGAAATATAGCGGAGACGATAATGCTGGTTAAAAGGAAATTAGGGTCGATGTAATTCTGAACAAAAGGCCGAAGGCAGAGGTCGTCTATGTGGAGCGCAACCCTCTGGCCTCAAGGACCAAGGATAATCCGCTGTCATTGAGGAACATAATGGGCCACCCGTGAAGACTTCCTTCGACTACAACGCGATCGCTTCGACAAAATTGAGAAATTTTTCGTGGGCACCGTACAAAATCGCACATCATCCGCGGTTAACGCTGTAAATCCGGTAATGACTATACTATATCGTCGCAATAACGTGGTGTGGGCGCAGCCCTATTACAGCACGAACGTTAGATTATTATCATTTATTATCTCCTTTTATATCTATATATACAGGAAAGCCATAATCTTTCTTGCGGTTAAATCGCTATTTAGAGATTATACCTACAATTTTTGGTTAACTTATCCTGACTAGTGATTAACTATTCTGTTTTGAAATACACACCAAGTTAAGCAGGATAGTCGCTTAGGGCGTTAACGACCGTTAGTACAAGCAGTTGCTAAGATTAATGAGGTTGCATTTCTGAATATGTTAATGAACGTCTGCTTCGGTCTTAGGTAGCAAATAAAGAGAACGCATACTCCTTTTCATTCTCCAACGAATAAAACGTGCAACTTCGGTACCGTAATACTTTGTACGTGTTTCAGGTACTCTCGTAGTTTTCAAGTTGTGATGCCGTATCACGTCATTGCGACTGAAAAACGATGCGTCGTATCGCGCCGTTGCTCTGTCATTGGCGATATAGCGGCGTCATCCGCAAACTGCACTTTTTACGACGCCGATTAGCTTATCTTCGTCTTACAGTCGGTCGCGTAATGGCGCGTGCGCGCGACAAGAGTATAGAGAGCTGACTAATTTATCTAAAGACGACAAATGGCAGGACAATTGCGCGCGAGTCGCAAAAGGTGTCATAAAGCGGTCCAATTACACGCGAGGATGACTTCGAATGTCGTTGAATCGGGCGAGACTTATCTTAACTGCCTCATCCATTTAACTCTCCTCGGAGTTCTTCCAGTTTATCTTGGAGCAGAGCGATCTCGATCACTTTTATTACGAAATCTCAGGACGTTTTCAGATTCTTCGATCGTTATTTCTCGAATTTGGAGCTCTTCGAAGTAAATAGAATACTTTAAATTCATTCGCCTTCTTTGCCTCGCGAATCTGAAAGTATGTTCTGCTTATCGCGCGTCGATTGCATTCGTAATTATAGCTCTTCGATAACGGTGAGATATACATTAAAAAAAATTACATTTAAAAAACGACGCTGTAATTGAAAACATCCGTTCTGGAAAAGACCGATGTCATTACTTGATTTCTATCGCTGATTTAAACGGTGTATTTCACAATCTTTACGCGTGCGTCCGTCAAAATGAGTCCGTCTGAATGAAATCATCGAGAGCACGTGAGTCGTTTAAATTATAAGCTCGCTTTACCGCAACCAGCATCCTGTACGGCTCGATATCTCGATTGATACGTAGAAAGACGCACTGAGTGGTATTAAGTATTCGCTTCATCGAGAACGTCGATGAGTCGTCATACGAGTTTTCTAATGCATCTGCTTCTAAGTAAACGTAAAAAACGCGTTTCCTTCTTGTTACCCGCGCAAATGTATTTGTGCCCACGTGAGCACAACGTCGCGTCGTGTTGGAAAGCCTTTTCTACGATTCGTTTATTCGAGACCACCCTGTACGACGAACACACGACGAATGTCACGTAAAACAAATATAGCACGGAAAAGGACTGATCAAATAACGCGTACACCTGTTAAAATGAGACTAGACTTTGATGCGACTCTGAAGCGTCAGGTTGAAGATATTCAGTTCCTATTTATCTGATATATAATAATTTTCCCTACAACTCCCGTATATATTATTATGTAATGCATTTTGTTGTCCTTTATTTTTACAAAATATATTATACAAAACATATCAAGTTAACTTTAATAAATAATTAATAATTGCAATTGTATTAAATTTTTTTTATGATGCTTTTCTACGAATACAAGAAAGCATTTTGCCAGAAATAAGATATTTTATCATTTCTTGTATGAAAAGGAAGCTTTTGTTTTAACTTTAACATTTAGATAAGAATTCAAATACTTATTCGCGTGCACGTTTCAATATTGCAACACATCTACTCCACGTCTACTCCATATCAGAAGAATTTTTGAATATAGATAAGCAGTCGAATTCTTCAGCAAAAATTCTTGACACAGTCACGCGTTATTCGCGAATCGTCGGTAGATAAACGACGTCACGTTTGTGCAGCATGAAGATACGTGTATACGCGTGCTCATGATGATCAAACTGAAGGTGAGACGCCGACGTCATCGAAAACACGTTGCCTTGTCATGTGTACATGAAGTACATGTATTCGTTATCATCATGCTAATTTTATCCCGGAATGTTATACAAATTGATAAGAAATGATTCGAAGATCGAGCTATTATAATCTTGTACACGACAAATTTTCGATTTGAAAACAAAAGAACTAGAATACAACACAGATACGATAAAGAAAGTCAAGAACGGTCAAATTTGGATGTTTCAAATAACACGTTATATATTCTTATATTACATTAATTTATTTCAGATATGATTGGAAGCCAAAATTCTTAAATGTTTGAACTAGAAGATTCTGATCATATCAATTCTAGTTACCTCCAGAATTATATAGATTCAACTAGTTCTGATTTGTCCATTTTCAATCAGAATTCCAATTAATGCAACCAGATTCTTTCCAGTGTGCTTCCATAAATATTTAAGACAAGACAGAACATTAGAATAGAATTTTAGGATATAACTTAGCGATAACTTATATAAATTTAGTGCCTGTAGCGTCTTCTTAAATCAGATACTTAGTTTGAAAAAGGAATGTTGTTATCTAGGGTTGAACTTGCGCGACGTTGTGGTATCTAACCCGCCTGAGACAACATTTGAGGAACTTTAGGAACCTGAGTGCAGGTAGATATATATACGTCCAGGACCGCTCCTCTCTGGTCTGGGAAAGTTAAACAGTCAAACAACCACGCGCACCGAGTTGTTGACTCGCAGCATACATTTGGTAGGAATACCTCCCCTTCGTCTTGCAAGATAAACAACCTGTCGCGATAATGATACGCTGGATAACGGCAAATAAAAATGCGAGGACCAATATTGCTAACATTTTTATTATACACAGTACAAGTAATTTTTATTATACAAAAATTAAAATTAACGTAGCCTGCGTAATGCGATTGTCTAAAAAATTAACAAATGATACGGAAGAAGAATGATTAAAATAATGAATTCGAAGAGTTCTCACTTAATTTTTAAATAGGGCATAGGACTAGTTTTTTGTTATCTAAATGATCATTAAGGAAGATCTTTCTTCAGACTTAAATCATTGGTGGCATGAAACAGATCATCTCATGTTCAGATGATTCGTAGATAATTTATTAAAAATCTTGCTAATTAAATAGATTCACAGAAAAAATGTTACAATGATCGGAAATATTGATAATTTCCGCCCATCAATATATATGGTTATGATAACCGTAAGATAGGCATGTCTTTACAGTCATAACCAGAAGATATGCCAATCTTACGATTATCACAATCGTACTCGTAATTCTTATATCCAAAAAATATATTGATGAGCGACTTTTGGTCGTGGCAAACCCAGCCATTTTTTTTGTGTTAATTACTTAAATAATTAAATTGTTCTTTCTATTTAAAAAAATATAAATAATCATGATTGTATAAGAAAAATTTTATTTCGTGAGTTCTCAGCTTATGAGAGTTGCGAGATTCCGAATAAGAAATTATGTTTCTGCTGCAAACCATTTTCATGGGAGTTCAATAATCTCCGTGTCGCTTCCGGCTACATGGATCAATTTTCAGCGTGGGTGCACGCAATGTTTCAATACATGCAGCTATGCGCGTTCAAGGAGCGACGCATGTCGGCATCGGGAAATAAAAGAGGACAACATGAACGACGTAGAAGGTGCAGATGATTTATTCCCACAATTACGCAACTATGCTTCGTCCTTCGAATTCGTTCTTAATGAGGAATAATCACGTTAATTATTCGCCCTGAAGCGCCGAATGCACCCTCGGGCGAGGATATCTTACAATGTTACCGAGAGACTCGTGAGAAAATAGATCTGACTGCTGTTTCTTCGTGTCTTGCTAACGAATTTAACTAGAAAATTGAAGTTAACTGAGATAAGAAATTAATTATTTCGAAATGTACGGGAATTTATAAAAATACATCTTTCGTATATTTATTCGTATTTAGTAAAAATTTGCTGGCAAATCTAAACTTATCAAGCATACTTTAGCTATCAAGTCACTTAAATTCAAGTATCACTTAAATATTATTTATTATTTAATTATTAATTATTTATTATTTATTATTTAATTAACAATAGAATATTATTTTATGTAGGAATTTATATGTTACTTTTATTGTTATAGTATAAATTTTTATCACGATAGTTGTTAATTATTATATATTATATCATAAAGTAAATTTTAAACATTAGTCTATTTTAAACGTGAATAGTAATTATACATAAATTATTAATTCAGTTTATATTAATATTAGCTTATTAATTTATTTATTGACATTACAACTCTAGTTACAACAGTACATTATAATTTTCTAATAATTTAACCCTAAAATTATTTACTTAATTAAATGAATTAATTATAAACGGAAAAATTTCCTTCGTTTTTGATTGAGCTATGATTATGGATATTGGATAAAATGGATATTGGATCACGATTGGATCAAGTAAATTCACGTTTAATTACATCGATAAGCGTCGTAATTTCTCTGCGCAGTGTCGCGTCAACGGTTTTAACTACGATGTAAATCATTCTGATAAGTATCGCACCGCGTGCTGCACCGTACGTCGCCGAAGCGAGCAAGCAAGGTCATGTCTTCGTCGTGTAATTAATCATTTTCGTACGCTGGCAAGCGGTAATTCTTTCGTTGCCTGAGCTACTAGCGCGCGATGTCCAATGTCGTCGTCGTAATTCAAGCGCCGCGCCTGCAACAGCTAATTAAAAACCCCACGACAAGTTCTGCGCCCCAGCTCTCGTTTCCGCATTAATCTTAGTATACGCGTTACAAGGCTACTATGAGCTCAACGTCTTTTAACGTGCAATTGAGTTGATCACTGTATATAAAATATGAAGATATAATTGGAGTATATATAATTTGTAATTTTTGATACGCGCGCATTTTTCATTAAAAACTAGAAAATTAAACATACTGAGTACTTAATTACTTAATGTAAATTATTAAAGTCTACAATCTACATAGATCTTTATCTTCGTCTAATTACAAGGTAGAGATTTTATGCAATTTTCGTCTTGCAATTAGATGCAAACATCAGGGAATTTTCCACCATTCTATACGATAAGAAAATCACTTCTGTCGCTTCTCAAATGTGTCTCGTACATTTACAGGGTGATTTTCATAGTTTCTTCATGTGACTATTCGCTGCGTATTCGCACGAAGGTACGGACGTAACTCAGCGCGAAACGACGCGTGGCAGCGTGCTTATTAGTCACAGGAAAGAAAACCTTTTGAAACTTTGGCGTACGCAACTTAATTATCTCGTTCGTCACCGGAACGGCAAGATTGTGCGTGAAACATGTTGATGGCAGATCGTTCCATCGTCGATGGACACCCGGTTGGATGCGCAACGTATTATGCATGATGACGTCGATCGGATACGTGGAGGTTTAAATGGCGACAAATATTAATTAATTACAAAGACTTGTATAAACTATTAGCGGATCCCGCTATGTAAATCCAAGTATTCATAAATAAACATGAAAGCATGATATTGTACTATAAAACTAGCTAGAGGTAATTAAATCGGTGGGATATAATGACATGGAGAGGACCAAAGCGAAAGGAGAAAAGAAGATCTACCTAATATACGTTCTACTAGATATTGGAGGGTCCGAAGTTGGTGGTATTTATATACGATGGACCGTAAAAGCCCGACTCTAAAATGGTCACGTGGAGATCGTGCATCGTACTCCTCTTGTTCTTCGTTTATTCCGTGCCGCGAGCAATCACCATGAATCACCGTTTAGAATCGGCGTGGAACCTCGCGGCACGACCAACGCGCGTGGCGGTTTCTCCAGCGGGTATCGGGGATTTTTTTTTTCCGGATAAGTAATCTGATTGGACGATATCGGGCTGGTGCTCATTACACGGTGCTCTGAATCCGCGCGGCGAATTTATTTCCGCTGAAAGGATAATTTCCACTCTTCCGTAAGGATTAAGCGCGACGGATCGTTTCTTCGCTGGGTAAGGCTAGCCAGTTTCGTTATCTTGGATCTTCGATCACTCTCGTCTTTTCCGCACTTTACGCGTATAATGCGTATTACGTGTACATTATAACGATAATTGGAATGAGTCTAAAGTTCTTTAAAGTCGTATATGTAGCTAAATGATAAATAATAGAGATTGGTGAGAACTCCCGAGCCTTGTAATTTACACTTTGAATTCTCGTAATAAAAGTAGATGCAAGAATGCAAGAAAATGATAGACACTTAAATGAATCGGCATGGCAATTTAGAACGTAAAGCGAGGCAGATTAATTGCACATCTATCTATGAAGTGTAGTTAATTTCTTTCGCTAGCGAGATGGTACAAGCCGATCGTTCTTTCAAACATTGAAACGATAATCCTCGCGGTATTCTCGTAGAAGCCAAACACATGCAGTAATAAGGCAACTATCATCAGAATGGATATTGAAATAAATGGTTGGCAACCGACGACTGGGGTCATACTTCATATTTCCATACATATTTACGTTTTTATTATTAGAGATCACCAAATGATGACTGGCTATCTTAATTATTCTTCAGAGGCCGTGTAACATTCTCTCTCTCTCTCTCTCTCTCTCTCTACTCTCTCTCTCTCTCTCTACTCTCTCTCTCTCTACTCTACTACTTACTTACTACTTACTACTTACTACTACTACTACTACT
>NW_012130107.1:762344-780285 GCF_000143395.1 Atta cephalotes | reverse complement strand
GTACAACGGGTACGTTAATTTTAACTTAAAAGGTAAAAGTAGAAGTAGATTAAGTTAATTACTAATTAGTACGAGCTGTACGTAGTTTACTTCGTCGCGCGCGTGTGTGTGTGTGTGTGTGTGTATTTATTATATATATATATATATATATATATATATATACTCGTATCCATCCTGTGACATTTCGAAGAATTGCTTCTCATCCAGCGTTTTAGTATCATTTTGCCAATGATTTTAACAGAGACTCATATATCATACATACTTTGCATAATACGCAGCTGCCTCATTATAATTTAGTGTTTAATATATCACTTGAATGTTTTTAATGATTTAATTGGTATACTGAAAGAAAAGATTGGTTGCTGTAACAATTTAGTAAAATATGGCATAGCATTTTTATATGGTTGTAGCAGCAAATTTTTAGTTGCCCATCGAAATCATATGACATTGCGGATAAGCTAACACACTAAAATTTGCTGGTACAACCAAAAATTTGTTGCTACAACAACAAAAACTGATTGCTGCAGCCATACAAAAATGCTGTGCCATATTTTACTATCTAAATTGCAGCAATCTTTTTTTCAGTATAGATATGTTTTCCAGATATCACCGAAGAAAATGATTTATACGAAGTTAGATTTTGCAAAAAAAAAAAAAACGTAATACGATGATTTATGTCGCAAATTTGTTACATGTAAATTAAAATATACGCGCACATATATTCGCGGCAAATCATTAATGCGATGAATTATTATTATTATCGGTAATCAGCAGAAGCGGCAAGCATGATTGGTGAGTTCGCACGATCTGCCGATAATTTTGTATCAGTCATTAGGTTTATTACCCAGCTGTGCGAACGAATTATCGATGACTTACGACGGATAGGATCAAAGTGCGGCAATTATTCGCGGCGTGAAGAAAATAATCGGTTCCTTGATTGCTCAATCTCGGACCGGGCGAGCTTAATCGGTCAAATCGTTACTCACCTTCGAAATCCTACGGCGCTATCTCGTTGCGCCGACTTTTAATTTGTGCATTAGCGCGAGCCTATATATGTATGTCCGATAATTAGTTTCCATCGATAGAGCCATTAATTTCCTCGCGCGAGGACCTAAAGATTTCTCTTCCAGTCGATTTCTTTGAATCGCGCGAATGGTCGATCGACCATTTATTGAGGTTGAGTTGTAATTGCCCTCATTTTTCGCGAAGGATTCTGAAGAAGGACATTCTTTCAAGCGATGTTATTGAACTTGGGAGAAGAGGGGAGGAGATTTATTCTCGATACTTATTTTTTTGTAATCGATATTAAACTTTCAGAGAATTATATACTGTGAAATTATTGTAGTTTCTATACATTCCAAGTGATTTATCTCATCACACAACATCACAAAACATCATTACAAGCAAAATGATAATCGTCTCAATTATATTCGACGAACATGCGAGCAGCGTAAGATAAACTTTCTCACGCCGGAGCGATAATCGTAAAAACTAGCCTTATTATTTATCACGGGCTGATTATTACATTTTCTCCGGTAGAGAATTAATATCGCTAACCATCCTCGCAGGTAGAAACCGAACGCGTGCAATGCGCTGACGACACGCGGCCATAATATAGCTCATGTACTCTGCTTGCGTTAAAGCGTTACACAGTCTATCTACTAGGCTACACGGTGATTACTTTTTGTGACTTTCCAACTTTCAGCGCTGAATGACTAAGGAACTAATCTTCGTATAGTGCTTTTGTCCGTAACGTTATCGGTGTACTGACTGTGAGTCTCTTTTGTTGATACGACATTTGGGTGCCTTTTAAATAGTTAATTATGAGCTTTCCGGTGCGTCCGGTTGGTTACGATGCGCGACAAGTGGCCGACGCGTCAAATGCAAATCTCAAGGGAAACCGGTAACCGGAAATAGCCAGTGCTTGAGCGACCGACCACCTGTTCTCTGATACAGAAATCAAAAGCGGATGTCTGGTGCGCCGCGGAAGCATCGAAGCGTGTCGGCGCTTTCTCGTCAAACTCGTCGCTTCCAGACGGCACTGTCACGATTTTTCGTTGCCAACTGACCTCGATCGTATTATCGTGATTCTGATAATTTCGTAACTCGACGATGTCGAAATTGTCGATCGTAATTTCTGTGATGTGCTACGTGCGTAAGTCAGCAATCGCAAAGCCAGACGATTTTACGTCGTCATTTTATACGAGAGTTAACGTATTTTACTGGCGGAAGAACAACGATCGCTATCAGTTGATCGTCATCGGAGAAAGTCAGTAAATATCCGATGAAATCGAGCATGGGATGTAAAAACGCGACGGCAATTCGGACACGCAGAATTACAGAACCGAACAACCGGTAAAACCGACAACGATTTAACTCTTCGCGATCAGGCGAGCCTATCCGCGCGGTCACGCTCCGACGAGGCCGCCCCCTCTTTTAACTTTCAACATTTCCTGCGACAGGAAACCTCGGCCCGATGCGTTTTAGGGGTTACATATCGGGAGCATCCCTTCCGTTACGGAATGCTTGCCACGCTTCCGTATCGGTTAACAGGTCGTAGCGACACAAGTGCAGGTGTATCTACTATGATGAGGAATCGCATTTCCGCGGCTCCCGGAGGAGCTAATCATTAGTTCCTCTACCGTATAATTGCGATCAATATAGCGCAGATGATTATTTCACGCCTATGAGTTATGTAAACCGCTACAGTTTAACCTTTGCTTTTCTTTAATAAGTGCAAATTTTAATTTAATTAATAAAGCGCTTGTCTGAAAAAAAATTTAATTAATCTTAATATATATTTTTTTAAATAGCACTAAGTAAATTTTACTTACAGTAAATAAATATCTACTCAATAAAAAAATGATAGTTAAAAATCAAATTAATGATTTTTGTATCAAATAAATATACGTTTATATTTAGCAAATATTTAGAACTCTTCAAACAAATATTTATTAAAATTTAGTATTTTTTTCTATTGTGCTTCTGTCTCTAAGATTAGATTTTTTGAAAATACAATTTTTTTATAATTTACATTTTACATTTTAAGAGGCCTGTGTTCTGTAACATAATATTATCAATATCATTAGATTGTTATTGCATAGTTTTTTTATGAAAAAAATTTGTGCAGTGATAATGTAACGACACGGATACTGCCGTTAAAAGTTATCAAAAAGAGATCTGATTCTTGAAAGTTAGATTATAAATTATAAAGCGAGAAGGGGAAAGATTATGTTATTGAGTGGAGATTTAAATATCGAAGGCGAAGGCGTGTACAGATATTTTACACCTAGATTTCGTAAGAAATTCGCAAGTTATTATAATGAAAAAGATTCTGATAATGCATGCATCGAAATAATGTCAAGGATAACTTGTATATTGTGGATTGAACGGCAGGTGCGTTACGTAGTTGCAACGGGAAAAAAGAATATATATCAAATCATGCCTACTTGTCGTGTATTTTGCAATTTCATGTTATTTTTATGGATTTGATAACAAAGAAAATACAAACGTTAAATTTTAACAATTACAATTTACATTAGATCGACGAGAATAAATCAATTAAGAGAAATAAAAATCTATTCTAAATTATTTATAGTTCTAAGATGTTTAGACTAGTTTAAACAAATTATTAATATCCTTTCTAAGATACTTATTAGCATAAAAAATTATTAAATTGCTTGTCAATTTGATATGTGATATTACTAATCTAGTTTTATTTATATAATTGCGTTTCAATGTATATAAATTCACTCTAAAACATTGTTAAAGTTCGCTTTGACCGAAAATAGATTAATTTTTCTTAATTGATTAAGTTTTAAATTCAATTTAGGCCTAAAGTAGATTATTTTGAAGAGAAACACGCGTTCATAATAACCACCATAAACATTCTCATGATTCTTTCGTGTATTCAGCGTCCATTAACTCCATTTGTTCCGCACGCACCTCGCGCTATAATCCACGTAAGAAATCGATGAGAATCGAGACGCGTATGTGTTGCTCAAGAGACGCTCGTTGCATGACTCTTTTTGCCGGCGAGATTGTGCGCGTACGATAGTCTTGGACCCCAGGCCGGTTTACTAGTTAATGAGTGCGCGCGCGGTTAATAAGTGTTTACGTGTCGTCGCGAGATAAATTGGCGCGCTGCTTCGTGTGGGGCGCCGATAAACTTGCCGCCCGTTTGTGAGACCGCGTGCACACTACACAAGCGCATGGATAAACGCCGACGTTATCGCGGGGATAGCGATAACTCTTTTAATGCGTCGCAGATCGACCCTGCCGGCACCGTTTTGTCATAAGAGAACGCGGACTCGAGGTCGTGCTTCGACGAAAGCGTAGGTTCATAAGTGAGTACTACAAAAAGTATTCGTATAGAGAAAATATTTTTTAAAAAAGCTTTATTTTTAAAAAGTAAATATTATCCAGCGAGAAATGAATCGTCGAATTGATGTCGAATCAATCGATACGATGATTTCAGCATTAATTTAACGTCAATTCGACATTTAATTGATGATCATTTTTTGTTGTAATTAACAATTTATTCATAAAATAGACTGTATATTTCTTAAAATTATATATACTAAAAAGATGTGTATTAATTATAGAAAATATATTATCTGAAAAATAAATGAAAATAAAAAATTATATTGTTTGGATGCTCAAAAAGTATTCGTATAGTTGAGAAATTTAGCTTCTAAAATCAGGAATACAATGCGAATTTATCATTTGTTTCTATTAGAACAGAAAGTATTCATTGTATAAAATTGAGAGTATGAGCGGAATAAAAGCAAAATTCTACTTAGGCCCTTTTTCCGATAATTAGCTTTTTCATGTAATATTGATCGTAATAGAGAAGATTTATAACATGTAACTTTCTTAAAGACATTACATAAATTCATTTAATATTGTGTCTATTTATGTATAATAAAAAAAAGTAGTGAATTATTTTAATATTTATTAATAGTATAATATTTATTAATATCAAAATTTTGTATTTAGGCCTTTATTCCGCCCATCCTCTCAATTCCTAATTAATGTTTATGTTCTACAAATAAGACTTTTTTTATAAAAAAATTTTCTTGTACGCGCGAATACTTTTTACTCTCACTGTATATTGCACTTTGTCGGAACTTTGAAGATATTAGGACGTTGATATCTTCAACAGCGTCTCTTCATATTTTAATGATTGTTATTTTTTTATTCGAGCAATTTTGCGTCAATTAAATTCAAGGAAATATCTTGAAAAATATATTGCAGGGAATATTTTAGTAATCGTTTATCGATCAATACGTAACGATGATATTTACGCTAGTTGTTTCTCGTTTTTTTCTTTATCGAATCACATACAGGAACTCTCTCGAAAAAAACATTTGAGCCAATGAGAATCTTATGTCGGCGTGATAGTGCAATAGTACCAAGGTTCTCGATACGTCTTGATTAGATTAGACACGATGAAATATGGTACACTACTTCGATAATATCGCGCAAATTTCATCTCTCGACGCGAGCTTTTTCGATGATACCATCAATTTGCGTTGATGCTTATTTTTGTACGAAAATCCACATGATAAGCAGTGTTGATAAATCAGTACGAAAAAACTTGCGACTACATCGTGACGTAAGTCGACAATTTTTACACACGATCGCCCGAGTCGCGTCACGTTCTCGGAGCTCAGCCGAAGCGAGCTAAGAGAAGGCGCGCAGTTTGTTATACTTCACGAATACGTAATTATTACCGATTTATCCATGCGTAGACATCGTGGATAATAATAGTCCGAAGCTTTAACGCTATTCCGCGGTTATCTATGCGGCCTTTGTTGTTGGAAGCGGTCATTAGCATTCCGGCAGGAATAAATTTCAAAGTTGCTCATCGTGAAGTTTACGATGACGTAACTAGTTGAGTCAGTCATATTTAACTTTCCCGTGAATTATTATAATTTTGCTAAAGCGATTAGTCTATTTTTATCTCTTTCAACTAGCAAATTTGAATTATCATGCTAAGAAATTGCTGTCGTGAACGAAATGCGTCAGATAATTGATGCTATATAAATATTTTTTTCCCATGATTTCTGTATTCGATGCATATGAATATCTAAAATTCATTAACGATGATATATAACGATTTCAAAATTTATTTTTGTAAAATATACACGTAATGCATATACCGAAGCAAATCTGGATGCGCGATCAAAGGTAAAATATATTAGAGGTATTCACATACCGCATCAGGCTCTTAAGTTGAAATATTTCTTATAGACGATTTATGTCTCTTCGTCTTCTATTTTTCGTTCGCTCTCTCTCTTTCTCTCTTTCTTTCTCGTTTATCTGTCTCTCTATTTATTTATCTCTTGCGAATCGCATGAACGAGCACCTTTCTCTTTCATCCTTTCGACTTTCCAGCCGCGGCGTGCATTTTTTTCTTTTCTTTCTTCGTAACTCCTTCCTCACATCTGTATATCCTCCCTTTCTCCTCCATGCTCATTTTTCTTTGCCAACCGCTGCGCTGTGGCGAAGTCGCCCCACCATTCGGCAGCGCATAAAGGCGGCTTGCGTGCGCCGGTATCTTCGACCTACGACCCCAACCCAGCTCCTTATTTCTTCAAGAGGCTCGAAAAACATGCCGTTACGGCTGTGCATGTTATCGCGTGCGCGCAGGGGGCATCGCGGCTATCCGTTCGACGGGATCGCCACGTGGGTCATTCATGGGTGACCCGCCGAAGCGAACTGGTAGTACAGTCGATGAACAAAGTATCGGAATTAATATTTGTAAATTATTTCCTCGTCTTCGCGAGGTAAATTCCCTCTTCATCTTCGAATAATCAAATTTATGAAAATGGATCGCTTTCGAGAGATAAAATCTTGAATTGAGAATTATTTTACAATTACATATAGGAGGAACAGTTTTGCTGAAGCATCTAAGAATTGGGTTTAGAATATTAAAATAATTATGTAGGACGTCTAAGCTGATTGCTAGAATGTTAAAACTTTTTGCAGTATTGTTACTCTAAATCTCATGGAGTGAAATCTCACTCGAAGAGACTGAAAATTTAGCCTGTCTTTAAAAAAGAGTGAAAATACGGTCATTTTTAAACAAGATATTTTTATTTTTTCTCTTTTTTCAAGACAGGCTAAATTTTCAATCTCCGAATGAGATTTCACTCCATCGGCGTTTAAATGTTTTAAATAATTATTTGGATGGTTCAACAAACTTTTTAGATCTATAGTTAATTAAATACTTAAATGCATCAGCAAAATTGTTTTTTCCATATAAATATATACTGTTAGAAATATATAAAATGTTTTATGTTAAATTTCATCAACTTTTAAGTTTCACAATTTGAACTTAATTTCATGACATTATATTAAATTTAATGTATTTATAACTAAAAAGTATATTTGTGTACATGTATATAAAATTTAATGTATTTTTCATGAAAATTTATGAAATTTAATGTATTTTTCATGAAATTTGATTAAAAGTACATTAAATTTCATAAATTTAATGTACACATTCATTACATTTAAGTATAATAACTATTGTAACTTAATTTTCAATTAAATCGTTCACTTTTAACTTCATTCATAACCACGAGCTTCATTTACATGTAAAGGAAGCTCATGGTTATATTTCTAACAGTATGTAACAGTATGTAACAGTGTACGAAGTGTATGTTTTAAAAAAATACGTAATAAAAATAAAAAGTTACGATATTTATTATTATCAATATGTACAAGGAATATCTTTAATATTAATTATATTTGAATTTAAGTGACAGAAATCTCTACAGATATTTCGTAGGTTAATAATAAGTATATTAGTAGCTCGTTGAAAACAGTTCACAAGCACAATTATGTTTCTCCCCGTACAACAAAAAAATTACCAAATAAACTTGGTAGCTTGCACGCGAGAGGCCGTGACGCGTGTCGGATCTCTGTTGTCCAGACTCAACATCGATACGCGTGCTGTACGAGAAATAGGCGATAAACTATGGCATAATCTTTTGCATTCTACGAAGATGTCGATTCGAAGAAGGAGATCGTTGATTTAATATTGGAGATCATTTAAAACTTTCTTCTTTGATAACTTTTTCTTGTCTGGCAAATCCTATCTGTATAACTTAATGAAAAAAAGGAGGAAGAAAAAGAGGATTCGATAACCTAAAGTCCGGACTTTCGTTGATAAAAACTCCGACGCTTGTCGTGATATATGATAGAAATACTTACTTAGTAGTGAAAATTTTTCAGATAAAAATACTATTCTTGATATCACATTTTCTAGTTTTATCAGTGTGATATTACATTAGAAATTATGTGCACGTGTAGATATTAATCCAATATTAACGGTACGTTATCTCCCCGTTTAGAATGTAATTCCATCTAAGTAATTTCTTTTCTCCATAGAGTACGATTTAATTCTGTCTTATACTATTATTTCGGTTAAAGAAGTAAACGAGCAATCACTTGATTTCGACAGCAACCCCCGAAATGAATTCATTCGTTTTTTTGCCGCTTGCACAAGAAGTCTGGCGCAGGCGGGCTATCATGACACCCAAATCAAAAGGAAAAAGCGAGAGTCGAGGGAACCGAGGCCAGTCTCGGTAAGAGAGAGCGCAATCTCAATGGTCGTCGGACCGGCTGGTTGGAGCTGGTTGGGGTTGGCCGGTTGGTTTGGCCCACTGGAGCGGACACCCGGAGGAAGCACGCCCGCCGGAACGTGGCACGCTTTGTAGCCTCGTGTACATACCGGTACACGTGCACGGTACTACATACACGGCGGCGTGCTCGCGTGTACGTATGCACGCGTATCACAGGGTGAGCGCACCGACGTGAGGTAACGGCGAGAGAGACGTTGGAGGAGCGAGGAACGCAAAGCACGGACCGAAAGGGAACTGCGCACCACTAGCCGGAACCGTCCATGGCGCAGTCATCGCGACCATCTCTCGCGTCTATCGCATCTGCATACGTGAGTGTCGACCTAAACGTGTGCCGTATGCTCGGACACACACACTTTCGGCATACCGAACAATGTCGGCATCGCCCAAAAGCGGAGCAAGTTGGTGTGAATCCCGTCACGCACAGGGAACATGTCGATGTCAAAGGCCGAAAGATATAGGAGCTCTGTGGCTGGAGAATAGAACAGCATGGACTTCGAGGCGTGAATTTTAATCGGGTTAACCTCGCGAAAAGTAATATTGAAATTCGGACAGAGTTTTTCATCATTGAAGATATCGAAACGAACTATTTGAGTAATTTACGTAATACTTCTGCGAAGTATATTTGCCTTGGTAATGCTAGCTTTGCGAAGATTAGAATATAAGATGCGTCACCAAAATTTCAATTTAAATTTTCCGCTATATTGTGCCTCCGCCAGAGGTTGTTGTTGGCGTCCGAGAAAGCCTGATGCTTCTAAATAAACAGTCATATTCTTAAAATGGTCGTGATGTTGAAACCAAGTGCGGAGTAATCGAAGGCCTTCGCGCTGAGTGCTCAACGGAAATTCGGTTCTTTGGATATTCGAGATCAACCGTATGACATTGTGACAAAATATATGGCTTTAGAACAGTCTAACGAAGGTTCCAGTATGCCAGCGAGAAAGAGTCACTCGAAAGAACGCACTGCGAGGATTTCCGCAGTCGTTAAAAGGGCTCAAGCACTGATTTCGGATAATCCAGGGTAATCGTTGCGCATTCTGATGGATGCCGTGGATGGAAAGGCGTCCGAAAGGCCATATGTTTTTCAGCAGGACGGTGCACCGGCTCATACGAGTCATTTGATTCAAAATTGGCTCTCAGACAACGTCGATATGTTTTGGTCCAAGGAATTCTGGCTTCCCAACAGTCCAGATTTAAATCCCTTGGACTATGTATGAAGCATAGCAAAAGGGTCACAAACAAGTCTCGACATCCCAATGTGATTAAGGATCGCAATTAAGGATCTGCATGGACGCGCTATATTATAACGTGCGCGCGAACGCTTCAGACTGAGAATAGAGACCGTCAAGCGAATGGGAGATATATCGAATAATTGTGCTCTACAGGGATTCCCCAAGTGCCATGTAAAAAAGGATTTTTTGTAATATTTAATTTTTTATTAAAAATATTTTGTTTAAAGAAATTGTTCGATTTGTTCGGATTTTGGTGACGCATCTTGTACGATGAATGAAACATTTAGGGGAGAAATGTGA
Organism: Atta cephalotes; assembly: GCF_000143395.1. Taxonomy (NCBI): domain Eukaryota; kingdom Metazoa; phylum Arthropoda; class Insecta; order Hymenoptera; family Formicidae; genus Atta; species Atta cephalotes. Next base: position 770,102 of record NW_012130107.1, on the reverse strand, counting down.
AGAAACTTATACTTTTAACTATCCGATTTTCTTTCGTGCTAAGTACTTCATTACTCTCCGCTCCTTTTTAGCATCTCTCTCTCGCTCATTTCTCAATTAGCGCAGCTAGTGATCCGACTCAATAAGCTCCGGAAGATAGTATTAACTGGCAATACACATTAACAGCAATATAACGGCGCACCTAATATTTCTCGAAAATTATAGTGTGCAAGAGAGGAATAAAAAAATGTTTATTATCTGTATATCTCTCTCTAAATATGAATTAGTGGATAATCAATGATATTGGTCCCAATTATGCTGGTAGTGAATTCACAGTGAAATCTAAAAAAAGAAATGAAACATGAAATCCTTAACCTAGCTAACCTAGCTAACCTTGTTTTAGGTATAAATTCAATGTATATGATATATATATAATGTGTAAATACATTGATATTTTAATCAATATAATGTTCCAATTTCCCTTTTTTTTTCAGTTAAATTTAACTGATTCAGATTTAGACAGCATGTTTTAAATTAATTGTTATTTATATATCATATATTTTATATAGTATATATAAAGATTAAAAAAGCATTTTTGTTGTTTCTTGCATTTTATTTTATTTTAGAGCATCCATTCTTTTTTAAATAAATGATTTAATTACTTCGTTTCCTCTTTTCGTCATGTTACACGGTGTAGCGATTCAATGCCGAAATTTCGACTTCGTCGTGGTGCGCTTCAGTGATTCCTTTGTTCACCAACGAAACTTATGCAAAGAAAAGAAAGAGAACAGAGTCGATGGAGAGTAATGCCCTTTCGGCTTTTAGTTGAAGAAACCAATTTACATTCTTCTTTAAAGGCAGATTATATTTACAGTAGAACTTCCTTAACTTCAGTATTCTAAAGTACTGTAGATTATATTTACAATGGAACACATCCCCCCAACTTCAGTACTCTAATAACTTCTTTATTCTCCTTCCATGTATGTACATGACATCGTGTATAAAAATTTTCATTGTTAAAGTAGATTATGTTGCGTTGGCATCTGTAGACGTTCTCACTCTATATGAATACATGTTATTTCTTCTTAATACTCTAATAATCTATCCTAATATAAAAATGGGGAGAACCACCCTAACTTTTCACAGCCCGCGTAATAGAAGTTATAAAAGTTCCACTGTATATCTGAGAACAAAACTCTATTTAGTTTAAAGATAAACGAATATAATCGGACGTTTCAGAAATCATTATTTATTGCTAAATCAGATTATATTTTAATAGCAAGTAGTCGGGCAACGCAAGCCAAAAAAAAGCGTAAATGCGTCGAAGCGTAGTTGCGCGCCGCGTCGAGCGGGCGAGGGAACGAGATGGAGGTGCATAATGAGCGAGCTGAATGCATCGGACGTTTGGAGGGCATAGTCGGAGCGTCACCGTGACACTCCGGCGGAACGCGAAACTGCAGCGAATAATTGCACCACGTTCGAGCGAGCCGCGAGTGCAACAACACTATACGAGCGACCACGTCAGCGCCGTCAGGCAAACGTGCAGCTTGCGAAGGCTCAAGGCGAGTGCATAACAACGTCCGAGTGGCGAGTGGGCGCAGCCACTGCTGGGCAATTAACCCGAATGGTAACGAGCCGCGTCGAGCGCGTCGCGTCACGTCGCGTCGCATCGCGTCGCGTCTTGATTATGAAATCTGGCCATTTTAGTGCCGAAATATCCGATTCTTTAAGCAGCCCACTCACATAAACCTCAGCAGAGTACAGTAAATTTTTTATCTCTGCTCGTTTATGATATATGGTATGATAGAATAAATTATGAAATTTATTTATTTTAAAAATTTAAATATTTTCGACATTGAATATTGAGAGCAAGATGATGGACTGTGTACAAATGGAAAGTGAATAATAAAGTTTCAGGTGTTAGATAGCAGTGATTTATTAACATTTTGCCGTGTAATATACAGAGACATCAGTAGCCTTCTATCAGTTTTAATTCAAAACAAAAATATATTATGTTAACGGCTTCCAAATTTTAGAAAGATATGTATATCGGATCGCCGAAAGCGTGAAGTAATCAAGAGCCACACGAATTAATATATTGAACATAAATTTAATTCGTTCCATATCGAACATTCTTTAAAAGCGAACCATAGAAAAATTATTAGGCTCAATAAATATTCCGGAACAGCACATTCGTCGTAAATACTACATATTCGATTCCATTTGCCTTGGTTCATTTGATGCAACAGAAATTAATGCCATCGCGGTTGTCCGTTATCTTCATTATGATGAAGACGATTATTTTCATTACGTATGTTTATCCGTAAATATGGGATCTTTTTTCATGTTCTATCAAATCAGTCACTCGTTTCCATGTTTTTTTTTATCACGAAAAAATTCAGTAATAAAGTATAGGTGTGTCAATAAAGAAGCTATTGAACTTAGATAAGCGCACGCGCTCCGGATTACGTAACACGTGCGTGAGCGGAGTTTGTCGCGCGGTCGAGTGCATCGAATTAGGTATCCGGCTTGTTGCAGCGATACACACACGCCACGTTCCATGTGCATCCTATGCAGGTGCGTTCGGGACTCTCGTGCACTTTTACGTACGTACGTTCACGCAGTGTGTCGACTTGCGTAATCTCTTAGCAAGTAGTCGCGCCCGGTAACGTCGCTTGCGCACGAACGGTTACTTAACGACTTAACGCCTTAACACCGTCGCGAAAGCAACGTAAACGGGTATCATCGATATATCTTTCTGAATAAACTTGGCCTATCGATCATTCATCATTAACGGTCTGTTGCGACCAGATGTTTTACGAGATTTTAGTTTACGCGCAACTCCTACGTTTTCTTCTCTTTTTTTTTCTTCCAGAAAAGTACGACTAGTGATAAAAATTATACAAGTTTATACAACACAAAGAATGATATACATGCAGGAATATCGTGGTGATTTATTTGACTTACTCAGATGCAATTAATTATGATACTTAACGCATGGCGTCAAAACATTTCTTACTTGCGTAAGAAATTACCGACGGACGTAGAACCGGCAATTAGTGGCGGTCATTAAGGCTAGTCTAAGCATGGAATCGTCGTCCTTTTCTAGCACAAGAGGCGTCAAAACCTCTCTGTAATGGTAGCTCGTGAGTGACGTTCGCGTCTCGTAGAATAATCAGTCATTCGTTAGCCTTTCTACTTCGCCTCACAATTCGCCCACCACCGCGCCAATGAAAACGCTCGGTAGAATGATTTTCACCCTAGGCTAATTATTGTTATTAGCCGGTGGGCGAGCACTGGGAACCACGATCGTTCGTCTGCTTCTGATATTATGACGTGGCCAGTCTGCCATTAACGCCGTGCGTTCAGAATGCTGATACGTTTTTTGCACCCGCGCGATATATTCGTGCCGCAATTACCGCCGTCGGGGCTTCTGCCGATACCCGGCTAATTTTGAGCGTTGGGGGCGTAGTGTAGCGGAGGAATGTTTCACGGTAGCCTGCTGTAGTCTGTAAAGACTCCACGCGAGAGAACCGGTAGTGACCGTTTATTATAGTATGCGATATTTTGAATGCTGGTGAATTCGTGGGATTCAACAGCGCGCAGCGAAATGACAGTGGTCACTTCTCAAGCTGTTGTTTAGGAATTAGTCGAAACGATCTGCAGGTAGAAATGTCTAATAATGGAAGCGTTTGGTATGTTGTGTAGCGTGATATCGTCTGTCATCTTCTAATTTTCGCACGATGATGATTGAATTTAATTTGCAAGCTACAAAACGATCGGAACTCTAAGTAACAAGAGAGTTTTCATTAGCCGCGCACATACTCAATAGTTTCTCCGTTCCATTCGTGTTTCGACGGGGGAGACGAATCGCCAAGCAACGGCGTTGGTACCTTTCTGGTCGGCGGTTTTACGACCGAACGAGTTCGACTTTAGAAAATCTGTAATGGCGGTGTTCGCGGAGCGCACGATTTAAGCGAGCAGCTCGAAACCGCAACCTCCGGTTCCCAGCGAGGGCAACATATTAATTATGGAATGTTTAGCGTTAAATTTTGTGGAACGGCCCCGCGCGCGTATCTGTCCTCGTTCTTCCTCACGTTTGCCACCGCCTTGGGGATTCCTATGAACAATTATTGACGACCGCAAATCGTCGCCTACGGTGCGAAACCGGTGTCTTCTTCTTCCTCCGGTCGATCCTCTTTCCGAAGATCGTGCGAAACAAGGGCCAGGTAGGATCGAAATTTTTCGTGAGTAACGTCGACACTGCGCGGTGTGTATGCTCGATGGGATAATGGAAAGCAATAACGCGTCTGACATGGATCTTGAGGATGACTAACACCCGCCAGGCTTCTCGAACTAACCCTATACTTTCGATTTGATAGACAAACGGCGCGCAAAACCAACGGCATGTAACCGCGGTAACCGATCGCGCGTGTAATCTTACGTGAAAATTGAGCGTATCGCGCCTGGAGGTACAGCGTAATCGGTTGGACCTCGATCAACCTTTCTCTGCGATATCATCGACGTTATGGAACGGCATCGGAAAGCGCAATACTTGATCTTTCGCCGGAAGATTGACGCGTTTCAATGAAGATAAGTTTACATGCTGGTATTTTTAATTAGCATTATATAATACTTCGCATGGTGGTTTTGCCTCTCTCGTCGCTAATATTATGTAGCTCCACACTATTAAATTTATAATGTCAAATTATCCAATTTGAGTTATTTTTAATCATTTCTATAGGTCGCCAGTATTACTACTCAATATGTCATTATTTTATTAATTAAAATAATGAAATTAAACAATTTAACTATAGAAAATTCATTAAAATTGACTCAAATTTAGTTGATTTACTAATTATAAGTACACATGTTAATGTGGACGTTGTTTGTTTTTTACTTTGATGAAATCAATCACAGAAATGGATTGATTTATTTGGACATAAATGAAAGTTAAAATGTTATTTAACTCAAGAAATTGAGTTGTCATTGCTCTTTTAATATCTTCTATCAGTTCACTTTTACGATGTTTGGATAGTGTGGACATAAATCATGGACATATATTTCTCTCTAAAAAAATAAAAAATAAAAAATAAAAATAAAAATAAAAAAATGAAAAAGAAAGGCAGAAAAGAAAAAAAACGACGCCAACGGAACGGATGGCTTCTCTATAACTGCTGACAATAGAGCGTCGTTAAAACCAGTTGGTCTCGCTGCATTCTTGCGCTCATTGTTACGCGAGGATTCTTTGGGAGGCACTCCTGTTCCACCCCCGCCTTGACACGCCTTATGCCTAATTTCTCGGGGCGGGCTACGGAAAAGTCCGTGCGGTAATCGAGATTTCATACTTGGACGCGCGATACGCGCGGGCGCCCGCAGCAGTCGTATTCTATCTGCCTTCTTTTTTATCGATATCGATCTCGCCAGAGATCTTTTTGCCTCGCGGTACATTCGAGCACAATGGAATGTTTGAGAGAAAGGAATATACCTTCACGATGACCCCACGAACCTGGAGAGAATGAGTTAGTTAAACTGTAGCCAATCCATGAGAACAAATCAAGCATTAGTTTGAGGGAAGATCCTTGAGACGTTAATTTGTAATTTTTGCTCTAAGAAAAGGTTGAAATTCGGCAGAAATATTAATGGTGCAAAGTGACGTGATCGCGTCACTTTCACAAAATGTAAGAGCATCACTATACGAGCACAGTAGTTTTCTTTGTTGCGCCTTACATCGGCGTTGCTTTAATAATATACAAACACACACACACAAGGAGGAGAGATCTAATCTCCTAATTTATATGAAAAAGCTCCGAAAGACTCGCTAGGAAGAGAACCCGACCGAAAGAGTGCGGCTTGTAAAAAACGCGGCCTCGTCTGTGGGCGCCAAAGGGTCTGAAAATAGCCCATTTAATCCGTAGGACTCCACCCACTCGGCGCTATTAGCTTTTGCATTTTTAACCTATGAATTCATCTCCGAAAATTAACAACCCAATTAAAGCAGCCATTAACGTCTCAGTATCTCATTAGGTGGAGATCGTTTGCAACTTTTAATGGAAGGGGCACCCGGTTTTTGCGAAATAGACAGACGAACGAATTCTCATTACAGAGAACTGCTTTATGATGCTTTCTTATCGCATTCATGCCATCCGGCTCCAATCGAGCGTAGAACCGTGCGAGTTTCGGCTCGACATTTAAAATCAATCTCATGATGCATATCGATAATTATTTACAATTCGTAAACTAAATGTCGTAGGATGCCAACTACAATATATTAGAAAGTTGTTCTATCTCGATTCATTTGGAAAATCGTCTTCTATATAATTTTATTCAGCAGTAAATTTGATTTTCACTGGTCCATTTTATTAAACAGTTTCATAACTCTGAACTTTTATTTATTTTTTAATACAACTGTACACATGTGTAATCTATTTTATGTGTATTACTTTCTTTCTATTCAAAATGTACAATAGAAAGTTTTTTTTTCGAATTTTTCGTAAAACTAAAAAGTTGACAGAAATTATTTTAGTTATTGTAAAATAATTTTATTTTCTATATAAAGCAGTCAGGCTTTCTTCGGAAGAGCTGAAGTTATAATAACCCTCTTTTGAAAGTGATTATCTCACTCCCACGCGGTCTAATAGGCGCATAATGATCGATGGATCGTTCTCTGATACTCAGATGCTTTCTCTTTCTCTCTCTCTCTCTCTCTCTCTCTCTCTCTCTCTCTCTCTCTCTCGAACGTCAATCCGTTCAATCTCGGCGCGAGCGCGGCGAATCTGCGGCAGGTGTGATCATGGGAAAAGATCAATTTCACCTATAATGGAAACGTCTCTTCGCACTCCCTCGGATTCATCCTGCTCTTAACCGCGCGGTACCGCCTTCCTCTTTACATGATTTTTTAGAGAGCGTCTCTCGAAACGAGCTGTCGTCCCGACGACTATTCATCATAGCACGTCTGCACAGACACCTGCATTGTCTCAGATCAAGTTGGCTTTTATCTTCGGAGAAGATGCCTTTTCTCATTATTTTATCTCCAAAGCGTGGCCGATTTTTCGCAATTAAACCGCATTTCTCCAACCCAAAATCCGCGCGGCAATAACTTCTGTTCCGCCACCTCGACGAATCGCAACCTCCCGGAAAACGACAGCCGGCGATGTTTCCTGCTGAAAGCGACCGAACTTTTTCTACCTATTGTTTCAGTTTCACGCTCCATTTTATCGGGGCGTTCCACTTACTGGCTTTTGTCCCTTTCAGTTGCCACGGAACAATAGAATTTAATTAGGAAGCATCGGTCTTCGCTTTACTCAAGGATGTGCCGAAAAACTGTGGCGATTACTTCGCGACCACCGAAGAAGCGACATCGAAATCTTTCATATCGACCTGAGAATTCCGTCGAAAGTTTAGGGAGATACCTGAAAATATCAAAATTCAAGTTAAATTATCGGACGAGTTAATGTCTGGAAATTATGACGATTAATTAAATATCTTGCATTCTCCACGCGCGAGAAATCCCTGTTTTCCATACGGAGAAAAAAAACAATGCAAATAATAAAATTTTGATGGAGAAGCCTGGGCAGCCACCATAAATTTATGCGAACCCTCCGTCGTGAAACGCACCACCCTCATTAACGATATTCATTGGCGGTTCCGCGCCGATAATTCAGCCATTCATCAGACCGATCTAACGATCCGTTCGGTTCTTGCGCCGACTCGAGCGAAATCGATTAAAGTGATCGACTGCGGGTGCACGAGGTTCCCCGCGCGCTCTCTCTCTCTCTC
>NW_012130107.1:751622-762055 GCF_000143395.1 Atta cephalotes | reverse complement strand
TCTCTCGTACTCTCTACTACTACGTCTCGTCTCGTCTCTCTCTCGTCTCTCTCTCTCTCTCTCTCTCTCTCTCTCTCTCTCTCTCTCTCTCTCTCTCTCTCTCTCTCTCTCTCTCTCTCTCTCTCTCTCTCTCTCTCTCTCTTACGGGCGATCTGCACGGGGCCGCGGGGGTTGAGATTCTCGTATGCATGTATACACGCGGGAACTAATTCCCGGGACAATGCATCACCGAGTTCGGGTCTTAAGAGCGTCGAACGCCTCATCAGGGAACCTCACGTTAATGAGGATAGCGCAGGCTCACTCTCTCCAGTCTAAGAAAGATGTACGCTCCTACTTTTTGTCAAACCATATGTGTAAGCTCAGTCGAGTTTCGGTGTAGCCAAACCAAAAGAAAAAAACTTTGACTACCATTCATATAATATCTCTTAATTGCTGGCGTAATCTTTTTGTTCACTTATCTTATAATACATCGTTATCATAATTAGTCACAGACGACTAGTGAGAGTACGCTTCAGTAAATTTTATCTGCCATTCCTCGATTGAAATGTCGAGATAATTTCGTAAATTAAATGAACGAAAACATAGAAAACATTTTTTTTATAGCTCATTTTATTCCTATTTCTTTCGAGAACATTTGACCATTCGACAATTATCAGACCCTGGTCTACTTAATTGAAGTGTACAGGAAATGTGCTTGGTCCATGAAAATGGACCATTTTCCGAGATGAGATAAAAGCGTAGCCCGGATTCTGATTTCCGAGAGCGGCTCATCGATCAAATCGACAGAAGACAACATGAAATACTCATTGAATTCGTCAGCTTTGGCTCCTTTTACTAGTTTGTTCCTTACTCGATCTCCTATTTCTCATTGTCAGAGTTGGTGAGACTTCTATTCCGTGTATTGCGCAGGTGAATTGCAGCCAGTGATGTATTTGTGTTTGAAATGCGCGCCACCTTACGAGTTTTTGAGTTACACGATTCTTCGGGACCATTCAAGCGGCGGGAGGGCAATAGGACACCCTGTGGCGCCTGCCGCACGCTAAATCATATGAATTATCCCCGGTTTCTGTAGATTAAAACCCTGGGGATAATTACCCTAGTGGCCCTAGTGCAACTAAGAACAGCGAGTACAAACTGCTGTTTAATTATGCTATTTAATTTAATTCTCTATATCGTGAACGCTTGCTGCAAGTTGCTTCGCGCAACACGCGGCGTATGTTATTGGCTTAATTTATCGATTGTAAGAGAGCTTATTGTTGATTTCTTAATAAGCCGCACGATGCACGCGAGGCGCGCGTTTCGACGTCCCGATGAAGGCCTTCGATGAGTTGCAATAAAAGGAATTCTGTATATTATAACGATAAACTATGTGCTCCTTAGCCAAGATAATTGAATGACTGTTATACACGCACGCTGTAATAAACTGACTCTAGTAGTCGAGCTAATTCTCAAAAATAGTTCATATGTATTTAGGAAAATATTAATATATACCCTGTGTCAGAAAAGAAGTATTTAAAAATTTCTTATGAAGTAAATCAACAAGATCTTTTGTAGCAGGGTGGTCGAGAAACCTCACATGAAACATAAGGTTTTAAATTTATTTCAAATTAACGACTTTCCCATCAGGACACTCCCATAAGTTCTCATCCAAGCAGAATGGAAATTTATTTCGTTCTAACCCTCTTCAAAATCGAATGCTCCGCACGCAGCAGGTTCGAATATTAAACGGAAATTTTCATGAGCTGCATACTTTGCATTTTTCTTCTTCGAGATTGAAGTCTGAATGTTATACGAGCATACTTTACATTTTTCTTCTTTGAGATTGAAGTCTGAATATTCAAAATCTCCAAGTGTGAACTACGACACGTAAAATATGTACTTGTTTCTAAGAAAGGAGAATCTATTTATCTTAAAATGCACGTTTTATTACGGTATGACGCGTTGTAGTTTTGGCGAGCTTGGGGACTATACATTCTCTTATTGCCGGTTTCCACGTTGTGGTCGACTACCCAAAAAGGCGTGCCTAAACAATGAAGTTTATGGGCTAAGGCCCGCGGGAGCGGCCATTAAAACAATCGACAGTTGTGTTTGCTTGCGGGGGATGCAAATGCTGGCGCGAGCACAATGGCTTCTCTGAAGAAGTCGCGGCAGTAAATACCAACATAATTGCCTACCTTTCCCGCAGGGATGACTGATCCGCACAGTCATTTGGTGAACCCACGAACGAACCTGAGCTCAATATGCGGACTTACATATTTACATATTATGTATATCCATGTATTCATCTTTTTTTGAATAATAATATAACACTTATGTAATATTTGAGGAAAAGTGAAAACAAGATACATCTAAATTAAGAATAATAGTAACATGATTTATATGTTTGATAAGATTTAAATTAAAATAAATATTTGATAAATGGAGCAGGATATTGAAAGAAACTAAAATTATTTTTATTTATATTCTTTAATTAAATAGGCTCGTCTTAAAATTTTCAGTTCTTTCTATTCTTTTTATATGTTGTTTAAGCTTCGCTTCACTGCTTTGAAAATTAGATTACAAGAAAACAATTTTGCTTTTTTCAAATATTATTACGATAATAATAACATTAATAATACTATTAAAACTGTATCGAATGTGATATGAATATACACTTATATATAATTAAAAAAAGAAGTGTTTAATTTTAAGATATTAAATTGTTTTATTTTTATTTCCGTTTTTTAAATATATATAAAAAATCATACAATAATAGATGCGACAAAAGCGGCTGTTGGTCGAATGAAAGAGAGAGAAAAAAATATTAAAACATAAGTTATATTAAATAGTAAATTTTGCTATACTAATAAGAAAAATGCAGTTTGATAGAAAATGCGGATTATATGTTAATGCTATTAGGAGTAATTATTCGCGCATGTTGATGAAGTTGCGGAATTACGAATAGAATACCAATGTTGCACATTACCACAGGAACGAATCACCGGGAGAAAAAGCGGGCCTACGGTACCAAAGCAAATTATGCCGCGCGCGCATATGCGTCACCACGCCCGCCAAATGGCCAATTCGTGTTTGTAGATTGCCTCTATCTCGGCACCCTGTCGCGACCTGAGATTGCAGTTTCCTCTTTCCACCTCAGACGAAAAGGAATAACCTGGAAGGGAGGGACGTCAAGTAAAGAATAACCTTGTTTTTCTTACCATGCTTCTCGAATTCATGGCTACGCTTAACACTTGAAAAAAAATCTGTAATGGTCACATTAAAAGGAAATTAAGTACGATAGTCCATGTAACATGCAGTACCATGCATTATTATTACGCGCGATGATATGTACGGAGTAATTTTGTGTAATCGTAATCGTTCACGAAGGCGTGAGATCGGCATTATCGAAATATTCGCTCGCTGGATGCGCCACGCCTCTCTAAAAGTCGCCGCGCGGCTTTCCTGAAAGCCGTGTCGGCGCTAAGCCATTGAGTTGGATTAAAAACGCCGTTGGGAACAGGTCGCGTATTATTATCGCGGCACAATGGCAGAAATGGCGGCCCGATTACGAAGTCCCTCTGGTCATTTTATATCAGGTTTTATTAGTCTCCCGGTCGCGTTCCTTTTTCCCCGATCGCGCCGATTTAATTCATGACGAACAGTCGGTGCGAATATAAACGTGTTTTTAAACACACCGCACCGGTCGAGAATCGAATTCCGAGAGTGGCGAAAACAGCGATAAATCGCCGATTATCGTGTTTAACGTCTTTCCTTTCGCGTGCTCGTTTTCTTTCATTACGCGTGCAACCGCGACAACGCGTATGTCGTGCGTGCATATCGTGCGAACACGCACGTGCCCCGTTAAGGACATCGCCAGACCACGTTTCGTTTGTGAACGGAAATATGCAAACCACACGCATAACTTAAACGCTCGTCATTGCTTCTTGTATAGGATTTTGCGGAAGTATTAAAAGTTAAATGTAAATCATTTTCAATATTTAACAACCTGATATTTAATTACCAACCGTCAAAGTGTAAATACGATTCATAAATTGTTGCAAATTTCTTATGACTCAGTTTTTCAAGAGAGCAAATAAGTAATAATAACTTTAATTAAAGTTCCTTAAGCATAAATGTTTTCGTTAGTAAAAATTTGAGGTCACAGAAAAAATTAGATTATATGTGTGCAGAGGAATGTTTTCAACGTTCTCATGTCATGAGATAGGGGGAATTATGAACACGGGGTAAACACGAGTGGATACTATTACAGTATATTAGAGTAGTCACATAACTTCTCATTTCTTGCATTCAGTAATGTATGCTTAGTACCACGATATAGATACATAGAATGCACATGCTGTTTAAAATAAAGACTATTACTTTGATTTTGATATAGGGGGTTTTTGATTTTGATATAGGGGAGGAATTGCGAATACCTAAGGGAAAAGTTAAATAAAGCCGACGGTTACTTATCAATTATAAAAATATTTATTTAAAGGATATTTGATTTTTAATTAATAATTAACTTGTCTAATTATTAAATTATAATTTTAAGTAAAGAACAAAATTTATTCAAGACATATGGCGGCTGGTAATTCTGAATAAAAAATTTGTTTTTTGTTTAAAATTACCATTTATATTGATAATATATGAATGCAATTATTATAGTTTTTAAAATCTATTTATAGTTTTTAAAATCAAGTATTTTTTAAACAGACTCATATTAATTGTTAAATGTAATCTTTGATTTTATTTAATTTTTCCCTTAAGTGTTTACAGAGTTCTTTCACTCTCTTCTATGTGCAAACGTAATAATTTCTTCTCGAAAATGGAGCAGAGAGGTTTCGCTGAAATTAGCCATTGAATAAAATATTTGCGATTTTGTTGATTATTACAAAAGGTAATAATTTTTTAGGCACGAATACGCAATATTTGTGGAAGATACACCAGTATATTCCATTTCGTTACAAAGTTTCAAGTTAGATATTAAGGATCAAGCAATATATTTTTCTTGTAAAATCGCCGCCTCTTTGTATTCGATAAAATTCTCAGAAGCTATCACGGTAGATATATCGTTCCATTATAAGTTTAGAAAGTTTGCCCATGGCTAACCAATTAAGATGTCCATCACAATTTTTCGAAATATGATTGATAATTATGTTAAAGCGGAAACATAAAAATTTTTAATACTCTTTAAAGTAATATATAATTAGCATTCATGTACAGTAAAGTGAAAAAAGTACTTTGTTTTTTTTAAATATTTTCTTGAATATGTAATAAGATTGAGTAAAAAGATATTTTTTTTACGGTTTCTTTTTTCATTTATTTAGTTATTTCTTAACTTCTTTTTATCATAATACATCGATAGATATACAAGATTAAAAATATCTTTAATGAAACGTTTCTTATCTTGTCAGTACGAACAGGTTGCTTCCGCGTTCAAAGACATTCACGGTAACTACATCACGTATAATCGCCTATACAGTTTATCGAAGATCTCTGGAATGTAAATAACTATTTCTAATCGCTTTTTTAATACAGTAGAGTTCGATGAACTCAGATTGTTCTCGATATTGATTAATTCGATTCATGTGTATTGAGAGCAATGCCACCGGATGTTCTTAAAGATAAATCTAATGCAAATCTCGACAAGGTAACTGTATGTTTTTACAAAAGTTTAGTCAACGCGGATGGTTTAAAGGTTTTTTATCGAGGACTTATATGGTCCTCGAATGTCGATCAGTCAAATTACTCTGGGAAATCATGGGTCCTCGAGTTGTTTAGGCTACGTCGAAGGATTAACGAACTCCCGGCGTCGAGCTAAGTCGAAAACGTCTCATGAAATATTTCTAAACAGGCGCGGGCGGTTCTCGTGAGACTGTGGAGCCAAAGCATGCGTATAATAATAGCTAATAAAGTGAACGTAAAAATGAAGGGGGTCCGCAGTAGGGCAGGTGGCCTTTCGGTCCACGAGAGGCACACTCCTCTCGCTGCCCGAAAACCAAACTGGTGCCCTCGCCTCCGGGCCCACGCGAGAGCAAAGAGTCTCCTTCTTTGCCTCTCTTTTTCTCGAAGTGGCTTTTGTCTGCCCGAACAGAGCGACAAAAAAATAACGCACTGCGAGGAGAGATCGTGGGCTTCTCTCGAACGAGAACTTAAAACGTTCTTTAACCTTTGAGTGGTATCCTCAGAGAGTATACTTGAGACAGAACCCTTCGTTATCGTGGACGGGCGTCGCGCCGGTAAGAACAACTCAAAACTCATCCAAATATAAAGATATGAAGACCACGTATCTTTATTGTGCGTATTTTTATTGCGAATACTATTAATAACAGAAAAATATATTAATAATAGTTAGTTAAAAATAAATTTGAAACTGCGATAAAAGATGGTTTGCAGCATTTTAATAGTGAATAGTGATATTGCATCGGGATTTCTTTGCCGTCTCGAGCAGAGGTCGCATTGGATACATAAGGATATAATCGTGAAAGACTCGGGGGCGCGCACGTGTGTCAGGACATGTTGCATTATTATGATATAAGACCCGCGTAGTCTTCATAAAGCACATGCCGCTGTTCGGACAGTCAGCTCGCACGCTGCCGAGAGCGTTCCTCGGAATATACGGCGCCACATTACCGTCAGCGCCTGGCTTCTATGATCCCGCCGTTGATCTCTTCGCAGCGGTGCCTCGTACTCGGATAATTTAGCTCTAAGAAGATCGCATAATGGCTGCGGACATAAAATATATCGTGCGGACCGCCACGTGTAATTCCTCGTGCCCACGCAAATCGGAATGTCAATGTTTCCTATTGAGTTATACATTCGACGTTTCATATATCTGCGATGTAAAACTTTATACGTCCACGACCGAACGCAGCCGGTAGAGCTAAAGTCTATTTTCTGTCACGGACGGCGCGTAAATGCGCGTGAAGTCGCGGTATAAAATTGAGCGTATGCACGCAAGCTTCGCGCCGCGGACAGACGAGAAACTGACGCATTGTTAATCTTAAGAGCGACACGCGCTCTTACGTAAATCTTGTCATGTGCTCCGGACGGGCTTCGAACCGAGATTCTTATCGCCGTCATTTACATCCATTTATTAACGTCGAGCATTAAACTTTCCCGCGCGCCTTTCGATGGCGCCATATCACGTGCGCGCTGAAATGCTCGTGTCCGATGATGCTGACGACATAATCTTATTTTATTGCCGCGAGATATGATCCCTGATAAAAAGTGCGCCTTCTCTGGTTTCTCGACGCGATCTCGTGTCTCTGCAATCGACACTGCGTCCAATTTTAGTGCGCCAGATCGTCATAAAATTTCATATTTTTCGCTGACGAGAAAAATAGTCTCGCGAGAGTTCGAATGCAAGGGACGTATCATAGAGGTAAGAGAGAAAAAGAAACGAGGAAGGAGAGTGATCGACGAATGGAGATGGTCCCTAAGTTCCCGCTTCCCGCCCACGCGGCCAGACAGAATAAAACTACTCGAGGACGGTCGTAAGTACAGAGGAAGTACGCGCTCGTGCCGGTCTCGAGAAGAAACTACGAGCGCGTGGGGAGGAATCGGCGAGCGAGAGCAGGATGAGAATGAGAGCCGTGACGATAGAACCTCGGGGCAGCCACAAGGGACGTGAGAAGGAGGATGAAGAGCCGCGGCGTGCTGGCTACGCCACGTAACGCTGTTTTACAGCTTCTTCGGTCCAGTTGTTACGTTAATGTCCTCATATACTCGGCGTGGGCGCGACCGATCCGCGACACGACCAGACATTACTTCGCGTGCCACGCAATTGCGTGCGAAGGGCCTAAGTTGCGATTTACGAGGCGACGGCATAAAGACGGACGGAGGTGAGAGAGCAATTTATTCTGGGACAACATCCCCTCGGGCATCATCCCGATGATGATACAGTACGTACACGGAACTTTCTAAAGCGTTTGAGATTTGATATCGTATATGGTATATTTCTAATTCCTGTTTGTTCAATAATATGTAATCTATGATGGATCTACGAGAAGTAGGTAGTAGTATAGTTCCTTAATGCAACGACGAATATATTTAGGTTCATCTGGATTCAGAATGGCTTGGGCCCTGACGCTGCAACCTGCCGTGGGCCGTTCCGAGTCTCTTCGCCCACGCGTTGATACTTAGCGGCAGTCTTGCTGCCGCAAAGACGGTTATTAACGATTATTACGTTCCGGCTATTCGTCGATGAAAAAGCTGCGTCGAACGTCAGTAGACGGTCCGTGTGAGTCGTTTGCAGCGAGCACGGAGATTCGAGCGCGGTGACGAGAGATTTATTCTCCGGCGCGGCGAAATAAATAAAGCTTCGAGTTTATACGTGAGAGAGGCAAGCAACGGGGGAGACTGATGGCTAATTACCGAGACTTTACGCAGCTAGAGAAGGGTTACTCGCAGGATGTACGTATTGCCTAAACGGATTGTAAATTTCACCGGAGTCGACCCTGCGTGACCCTCTATCGGATACGTTCTTAATTTTATGCTTTCCCTTTGATACTTTCGATGTCTGCGAATAATAGGCGTATTAATAATTTAGTATGCGTTGCGTGGCAGGGTAAGGATGATACGTAAATTATCTGATGTGGCTGTTGTAGCCGGATTTACGAGACGATTTCCACGATTTTATTCGTTATGTCTAAAATCTATTTTTACTCCACAGAATTTGGATATTGATTTCTCTTGATGATTATCATTTCAATAAGCAGTGGATCATAACATATCCGTCGCATCATCTTATGTGGGATTTTTAACTTTTTCATGTCGCTTTTATAAATTTTATTGTGCATTCCAATCTTTATTTATATAAGTATCGCAATATCATTTTCTATTTCATTTTTAACTAATCATAAGAGCAGAGTTGCTACAGACCTCGAAAATTGGGAAAAGTCAGGGGAAAATGTAAAAGTTTGAAATTTTGATATTTGCTCACAATTTCCTTAAATTGCTCCTATTTCAAAGAATTGTTGTAATTTTTTAAATATTATATCTGACGTTTATAGTCACATACATTCAAAACTTGCACGCTTTAAACGATTTTAACAAAATAATTAAAATTTATATTTTATTCAGTATTTTTATTTGATCTCTCTTTTTTTCAAAACTAATTTATTTTTTGCTTGAATTTGCAAAATTTTACTATGCTACTAAGTTTTTTTGCGTTTTTTTAATAATATAGCTTAGCTTTCCTACAATCCTTGAGTCTAAATGTTAAATTTTACATATTTTATATTAGTTAGGAAAATTTTCCATTTTCATCTGGAAAATCTGGAGAAATCAAGGAATTTTAAAATTCATTTTCTGTAACAACCCTAAAGAGAGAGTCTTCATTCAAAATTCTTCATGATTTTCACTCGCGTTGAGAGATATATTTTATGAAGAAACTATAATATAATATAAATAATAACTATGTATAAATAATTTTTGGTATGTATATTCGTAAAACAGGTGGGGGTCTCTACGAGGATACTTTCCGAGATCAGGTATATATTTCGAGCGTCAACTTCTTTACCTCCCGACTCTCGAATCACTCATGGTGAAACACGGCAGGGACGCCGCGCGTCCCTGCCGTGTTTTCCGCTCCACCCACTCTTTGTTTCCATAAATCACGACCTGGCAGAGCTCCATCGAGAATAGGCAGGTGCTCCTGCGTCCACTGTCACGCTCTGTGCACCCGCAACTCTTTCTTCTCCACCTCCGCCTCATCCTCATCTTTTTCGAATCCAGCTTCCTCCGGTCTCTTCCTCCTCTCGCCTGCGCCCGTTCTCCTTTAAGTGCTTTTTTATGTGGTTTCGCCGTTTTCTTTTGACTTGTATTTTTTTCCTCCCGTTTCGCCCAACGGCATCTCTCTCCCCTCCCCCTCCCCTCTCTCTGTTCTCGTCCCTAGCGCGCGCCTTTACTTTTAGGATCCCCGGCGTAATTACCGCGTCTTGCGGTTTGCTAGCGGTTTGTCGGTGGGACCTACAGGTGGTCCCTCGTGGAAATCGTTCTAGGTAATATTCAGGGAACACGAGACAGTGCCATTCTTTCGTCTTTGCCGGCCGCGGCTAATACCTCGGAACTGTTTCGCGAAAATTTGCGATAACCGACTATCTGCAGTCTAATCACTTCTCGGAAGGTGTCCTCTGCGGTTTTCGATTTGCTATTCCGTCGCGCAGAATGAAGCACGAATGATTAAAAAAGAATCAAACTTTCGAAAGTAGTCTTATTAGTGTTTCATAACTTCAGAAACTAAACATAAAAGTCATAAAAGTCATAAAAATATGAATCAATAAATCCAGAAAATGTATTATATAATTAATAGATTATTTGATGATGATGCGGATGTATTTTTTATTTGTAATAATATATTTTTATTAATATTTTACAAGGAAATTTGGAGGAACAATGATTTTATATATTTTGGATGTTATCTTGAAAATTTATTTCTGCTAATTTAG
>NW_012130107.1:743763-751602 GCF_000143395.1 Atta cephalotes | reverse complement strand
CTTATTTAATGAACTATTTTCTAATACCAACATAATTGGCATTTCAACACGTTGGCGACTTGAAATACCCCGATTTGTATCGGTTACTCATTGCATTCTCGGTTCATTCGCACTCGAGTCGACCGACTGCATTTCGTTCGAACGCAGAACGCACGAACAGGTGGCATCGATTACCGTGGCATGTGCTCCGAAACTTCCGCGATTTTTTACCTCGGGGAGGTAATAAGGGTACACACACGTAATCCACACGCGCGTGTAAATATAGCACCGCCAGAGTAATCTCGCCAAGGAACGAGGGGCTGGTCGATTTACGTCGAGAGAAACGCTCGCGTTTGGTTCGTGTCCAGTTCGATACGACGGGTTAATACTGGGAATAAAGATATTGATAAAGTGCGAGGCTGCAGAAATTTTATGATTTTTTACGGTAGATATTTCCATTCGCTGGTGACATCCCGTAGATAGAAATTTCACGAACACGTTTTTGATATGCCATCATTCGCGCATCATTATTTCGCGACGTATAGCCACCAACTATTTCATATAAACTTACGCTATATACTTGCCTGACTTGAAAGTAATTGCTTGATAGTATAATTGTTTTATACATACATATATTTTTTGCTTATATCTTTCTCTTCGTAGAAATGTTTTCGATTGGATTTGCATCAGGAGATTATTGGCCAGTCTAAAATTGTGATACCAGGCAGCAAAATTAATAATAATAATCATCAGGATGTAATGGACAACACTGGAGACTAGATGATATAGGCAATGACGAAATAGGCTATTGACGAATTTTCTTTAAAACGATATACATACATTGAAAAAAAATTTCTGATTGAAAATGGACGAATCAGAAATTTATTAGAATTCTATTATAGTTGAGATAACTAAAATTCTAATAGACTTAATCAGAAAATTCTGATTCGTCCATTTTCCACCAGAATTACTATTTAATCCAACTAGATTATTTTTCTCTTAGTGTATGTATAAATCTTGCAAATATAATATATGTGCTGTTGTGGGATAGATGTACGATTTTTTGGATTGAAATATTGAAAAGAAAAATTGATATACTGTTATACAGTGCGAAAAAAAGATAATAGTATTAGTCTGAGAAGTGATGCCAGACGTACTATTACCTAAAAATTACTTCAGTACGAATCAGATTGCTACATTCGAGTGGGCGGACAGACATCACGTTTCCAACGGCTGTCTGCACCTTTTCATTGCAAACGTGTCTAAAACGCGTGAAAGATCGGGAGCCTACTATTCGACACGCGGATATCACGAAGGCGTTTCGTGAGAAGGGGTGGGGAGGGGAGGGAGTCGATCTGGCGGGTAACCTCGATACAAAGAAAGAGCGTTTCTACTCGCGAGTCATCGGTGGGGCTCGATGAACGTGCAGACGCGATGCACTTTGACTTTTACGCCGAAATAAACGTTTTATAATGATGCTGCAGTATCTCGGGAACTCGTTTCGTCCATTAGTCGACGATGCACCTGTAGCGTGAAGCGAGTGTGGGGGTGTACGATCCGAGAAAGGGTTGGATTGTCGGGGATCGACCCTCTAATTTGTACTTCCCGAGGCGGACTTCTCCTCGGTTCAGGTTCGCTCGGGGTCAAAGCTTCAAATATAGCTCTTTAGCTACCTCTGACCGGATGTGGTCCGTAAAAAAGATAAATCGTATCTTTGGAGAATATAATCTTATGTGCTTATATAATAATAATTTAAAATATGAAACTATTTCTTGTTTTATTATTTTTACTATTTTTGTATGACGTGTTAAATATTCTCTAATCAATTAATTATTTATGTTAGATCTTTAAATAATATTTTAAGAAACCGGTTTTGCAAAGTGCAGCGAAATTCCTGCTAATAGGTCATCGAGTATTCCCTCCAGCGATAATTTCTCTGTCTTTTTTTCGTAAGGAAAGTCCGGTGGCGATAACCTCGTGATGTACGGCCACGATCGCGCGGCAGCTAACGATTTCATACTTCGACATGAATCTTTCACACGGCGCGAAACACGTATCGGTGAAGAGGAAAGACTCTTACTCTCTCTTTCTCATTCTTCGTCATTGCGTCGCGGGTTGCTGCACTGAATTCATAAAAGAATTCGGGAATTTATCGCGACCGTATTTACTGCTCGATCGGTATGAATATTCAGCCGGTTTTATTTTACGTGCTCACCGTTTCCTCGTGCGTGGCCAGGTCAAAGGTTAATGAAACTCGCTGAAAAAAATGCAAATAAGATGCTCACTGCCGTGAATCTTTCGACGCCGTTGCACTCTTCTCTCTCTTGCCGCGGCGTCATCAGCCCTCGAAAGCCGCTCGTCCGCGGTGCACTGTAGGTCGATAAAAATATCCGAAAGCGCAAATTAGAGGCCCCGCCATGCTCGGTGAATTTGCCCGGCAACCTTTCACGTGGGTCTCGTACATGGCTTGGTAATGACCCAAGGTACTTTCTACGAAATTTTTATGCGAACCAGATATATTGATGCTTCAATTCTTGAAAATAAAAGATTATCGAACGATTAAGTGAAATTTTAATCTGTTTTTTTTTAAATTAATAAAGTTTGTTATATGATATATGAGTGTTTTGCTGTTGGCGATTAAAAAATTCGATGGATGAGATACACTTCGATTTAAATGGGCAATTGATGGGATAATTAGAGCAATTATATTTTTTTAATAAATAAACAAGTGATTTTACGGTCACAGTCTTATCAATACACAGGACAATTTTTCTTGATATTATAAGGACTAATAGAAAAAAAAGAGTCGAGAAGTCGTTCGATTAAAATTATCGCAACTCAACAAGGTTTTATGCAATGTGCGCACGCATGTACTTGGAAAAGGCAGGTGCGTATAATACGACACGTTCTCGGCGAGTGCCATCTGGCAAGGTAGCATTTCCGCAACCGGAAGCAGGATATAAAACGATGCTAATTGATAAGTAGTGAAATCGTCGAGTTGAGTGCACGAGAGGCGTTCAATTTTTAACGGACAAACATGACTAATTTGTTCGTGTAAGTATGTAGAAACGTCGTGTAAAAAAGTTGGGAATATATCTGGGAAATCACGGGTTAATATATTTTTACAAAACACGATACTCAATTTTATGTTTTATCAATTATAAACTTCAATAAAATGCGAAAGAAATATATTTAATAACACAACTGTAGAAATCAAAGCTTTAAACGGTTTAGCTGAATCTTAATGAAGAAATTCACTTGTTTCTTTCTTGTGTGAATTTATATATTACGTATATAATCCCCAGAAACGGGAAAATTATTTTTTTCGTCGACGTCTAACTTTACTAAATTAGCAGTAATATCACGAGTTAAATTGACTAAAAATTTAACAAATTTTTGATGCTTATTCGCATTTTCGAAACGATCTAATAATGTTGACATATTAAAATCTGTAAATAATTAATTCTTATTGTGAAAAATATTACCTCGGTGGAAGTCGAATCCGGATCTCTTGTATTAATTTAAAATATATTTAAAATATATTTAAATTAATTGCCGTCACACAATATTATGTTACATGAAATCTATTCGAAATTTTGATTTGTATACCTAATTAAATTTGGCAAATATTTTACAAATATTTTGCTGAAATGTTTGTAAGTTCGGACGTGAATGCAGTTGCGATCGTAAAATTCTATCTCGCTGTCGCATAATGACGATTTTTAAATACTCTTTTGTCCACGCTATAGATCGTGAAAGTGATCGTACAGGCATGAAAAGAGAGAAAACATTTGGAAAGTTATATTGCATGATTGATGATTTACGTTGCTAATAAAGTTCTCCGAATTAACATAATACTCGACTAGATCATTCGGCTTTCTGTAATCGCTTTCCTGTATTTAACTCTGCAATAATATAACGTGATTTATTGTCACGCTCGAATCCATTTCAGAGAATTTTTCTAAATGGCGGTTATCTCTAAGCCTTTGAATTCTTAAGATTATTTTAAGCAAACGTTGCCTTTTTTCTAATAAATCTATTTAATCCTACACGATTGTGTCGGATATGATTTGTTCTTTTATAGATAGGAGAAATTCTCTTTTCGTGTATTAATTTCTTGAGTGTGTTGATGAAAAGTCCAGACCAGATGAGATTGGTATCGCCTCCACTTTCCGGGTCACGTAGATAATGTAACATGATTTATATCCACCTTGAACATTGCAATGTATATGCTGTTGTTGTGTATATGCTACTAGTTAGCCTATAAAGAATTCTATCACCGTGTGATAGGTATCGGTAAACAGGCGTGTTAATTATCTTATATTATTTTAATTTTATGTAGAAAATTATATTATAGAGCTGCTTATAATTTACCGTTCGACAGTTCCGTTTACAGCTTTTATTTATTCGAATACTACACGTCATATATTGTCGTTATTTGGTTTGTGTAAAAAAATTTCGAAGAAATGATTTAACAGTTATCATCTTAAAATTTCATATACCGCAAAGAATCGTCGAAACAAATCGTCGACTGATGCATACAATTATCAACAAGCGAATTAATGAAATCCGTATCTGCTCATTTCTCTCTTCTTATGGTCGAAATCATTTAACGATGTAAATAAAGTGTCGCTCGTAAAATAACAATTAAATGGTGATATATGGCCGGCAAGGGTTGAAAGTCGCCGCTCGAGACATGTCTGTTGGCGCAATACCATTATGATTTTTGTTCGGCGAGGTAGAGCATATTCAGCGCATTAATGTCAATGCATTCTTCGGTAGCTTATTCCATGATGCAAAATTTAATTCCACGATTTACCTGCCAATGCGGCTTTCGACGCGCTGCGTCATTAAAAAGTTCTACACCTTTAATATTGCGTATAAAACGCGCGAAAGAATTTATATCCCCTGTATTTATTCGACACCATCTTAAAGAGGGTTTCTTTGACTCTTGGAAATGTCACATTCTCATTGCGGATATATTATATCCGTATTTAACGGGCATGCTGTTTTGTTTCGCCGCATGGTGGAAGAAGGACGGCGATGAAAGCATATATCTGGGGGAAAGCAAGGTAGAACCAGCAGAAATGGAATAAGTAGAGGTAAGAAAATCGATGTCGGACTTTCAGCTTACCGACCGCCGACTAATTAGACGTAATTAAATCCGCGGAGATCCATTCGCATCTGCTCCTGTGTCAGATAATGAAAATCCCGCAGTGCTTATGGATCGCGAGGAATATATTGTGTAACCTTGATTTCATGAAGATCCAATATTCTTATGAATTAAAATAAGTGGAAACAAAATTTTTTTATTTTCTTATTACGTGAAAGAATATATTTGTGAAGAATATTTTGTATTTATAATTTCGATATTTAACAAGAGTCCTCAATCATTTTCTAAAATAGACAATTTTTTTTTAATAACTATACTAAGAAAAAATATTCTACTTCTACCAATAAAAAGTATAAACAAAACGGATTCTGATCAGATGAATCAGAATTCTGATTAAATGAATTTCTCGTTATTTTGATTAGAATGTTTGATTTAACTGTACTTGTATCTTTCTGATAGAATCTATGAGAATTTTAATCTTTAATTAATATAACAAGACTTTTTTCTGTATTTGTAATTTATGATATAGTATTCAATATTAAATATCTAGACATTAAAAATGTAAAAAAGGCGTCAAGTATATTTTTAAATATTTTTACGCAAAATTATTTTGTAAATATATTAAAAAACATAATAAAAAGAAACAAAAACAATGTTACAGAAAAGAAGTTGAATTAAACTGCAATGTTTTTATGATAGATTCCATGAAAAGAAGTGAAATCAAAATAATATTTCCAGTATATTTATTAAAAATAGTCCCACAGAACACAATTCTCCGAGCGGCATCTTGAATTGAAGACGTCCTTATGATGTAAATATCCTTTGAACATCCTTTATAATTGTATTGGAATAATTTCTCACAATCGTAATAGACTTAATACAAAATACGGAAGAATGAATAAAGTGTAATACAGTAAAATGAGAAAACGAATACAATAAATAGCGTAACGCTGAGAGGCGCTGAAATTGAAAAAAAAGGGATATTTACGTCGATAACAAATAGAAAATTTAATAAATATATTGGAAATATTATTTTGATTTCATTTCTTTTTTTATTATTTTTGGTATTATTTTTGGTTTTTTGTTACGTTTTTGAATATTTTTGTTTTGATGTGTTTACATAAAATGGGCATCAATAGGCGTCATAATTACTTTTAACTAATTTATTTAATGTAAATAGTCGTTGACGATTATATGACTTTGGCAGTGTAATAAATGTTTGTTATTAACGCACAATTATCTTTTTTCATAAAACTTACAGATAAATGTAAATATAATAGATGATGAGTGAAAAATAAAAAATATATGACGATTGTGTTAATATGTAAATCATTTTAAAATTAAGAAAAAATTATGGTGTCCCTATTGCGTAGTATTTTTCGCTTGTTAAAAGGAACCCGCTAGTATGTGAAATTCCAGAATTTTTCTTATCTTTCTGTCCAACGTTATAGCAGAATTAATTTGGTAAATTGACATGAAGCAAGCGAAATCGAGGGCCCAGAGGCGGATCATTAGTTGAAGAAACGATCCTACATTAAATAAATGGTAGTCATTGAAAACGATTCGTTTGTAATTTAAGATGTTAAGTTTGAAAAAAATACTGAATAAATTCTATGAAACATGGATTCGTCTCTTATAAAATTTTGAGTTGTTATTTATACATTTTTGCATTCACTCAATTCAATTTTTATTTAAAACTGTCGGAAAATCCCGTATCTACATTTATTACATGATATACGTAAAAAAATTTATCATTTTTATTAGATATATATTTCAACATATATATATTTTTAACGTGGGTAATAAAAATAAAATAATTATTTTATATGTTTGCTCCATAATAGCGTTTTCATTGTCACATATTATCGTGGATTATTCTTATTTCCGTCGACCAGCATCCAGCATCCGACGCACAAATTCGCGTCGCTGTACGGCGTGCGCATAGAGAATGGTCCAGCCAATTAAAAAGGAATATACTTGGAATCCCAGGATTTCTCCCTTTGATCGTCAGCCGACGACGCAGAAAATTAATTCGGCAAATTACGTGGCACGGATAAGCGGGCGAGAGCTGGGTAACGGCAGGGTCACGGGGTTTCCATGATTCGCTGTAGCCGTGTCAGCGACTCTCGTGTATTCGCATCTGCGAGCCTTTAACGATATGGAAGGTTACGCCGCATAACCGTCGGCTATCTGAAGTGCTCGAGTAACATTCCGAACATCCCACGAATGGTCACGCGATATTCCTCGGGGTCCTGAACATTCGTTTCTATAAGACGGTTGCATTATCCTGGAATCCGCCCGACGAATCGTCCTTTCCCACGAAGGATCCCTTCTCGCCCTCTTCATTCTCCGACTCACCGCTCTACCTTCTTTAACCACGGTCTGGCATGCCCTTGCCGAAAAAAATTCGCGTGTGCATAACTCTCGTCATTCGATTAATTGTCCGGTGTCTAATTGCCGCAATAATTATGAGTACGCAAAACGAGTAGTAAAACGTAATCGTGCATACCTAGCTTTGAGTCGTGATTTATGTCTCACGATTCGAGCGATTTGAACAGCAAGACACTTGGGATCTTATTTCCATATTTAATCTATTATAGAATTCAAAATAATCAATATAATAGCAAATATTGGTCAGAATCACTAATCTAAAATGTATTTCTTTAGGTCCTTACATTCTAATGTATACCAAATTTGAAGACACTATCTACTGAAATTATTTAATTTTATCAACATTCTGAAATTTG
>NW_012130107.1:721651-743471 GCF_000143395.1 Atta cephalotes | reverse complement strand
AAAAGTCCAAATTTTGAAAAAAAAAATTAATTTTTTTAGTATGAATTACTTAAAGTATGAATTGAATTAAAAAATTTCTTTTAACATGATTCCAATAAAATTATATAATAATATAATTATATAAATCTAAAGGGGTTAAAAATTAAGAAATGTTAAAAATAAAATATGTTTATATGCGAATATAGTTTACTTTATTTTTTGAAGTTTTATATAACAGAATATCAATGATTTATCAGGATTGATTAAACAAAAACTGTATCATTATTTTTTATAACGAAATTTTTTTAAATTTATTGCCACATTTTTTAAATTCTGGTTGTGACGAATCTTTTGGACAAGAAAAATGGAAAAAAAGAGGAAAAAATTATCAACGGTGCTGTATGCGTAGTAAAATTTGTAGAGAAGTCGGACGAACTCTGTCTCTCGTAAAGCATTCAGCTGGAAAGTATGAATGCCTGCGATGCCGAAAAAGAAAGAATCGAGGATCCTTCGTCTTTTTGAGCGAGCATAATTTTCAGCGGCATCGGCTTTTTCGTTGATGGGCAAACCATCATAAATAAATGCCGTTTTTACGGCTGCCAAATTGGGCATTTAAAGTACATTCGGATTTTACTGGCTGCAGGGAGCAGCGCGTTTCTACGCCGTGACCCTTCGACGAGAGCGTATCAACCTCTGGCGCCACTGAAACGAGGATTTCAATCCGCAAAAAGACAATCGCAAGTATCGTTCGATCCAAACTTTCGAATCTCCATATCGCATTTATTGAACGGTTGAGTGCAAGAACTTGTTTTTTCTAAATCATTTGAATTCAATCTTAGGACGCAGACCGTTTTGATTTTGTTGATTGTAGTGATTTTTTAATTTTACGAAACTTACAATATTTATGAATAATATAAATTGCCTATATAAACCTCCACGGTTATTAGTGATAATAATATGTATAAGACGATAAAATATAATTTGCAAACAATTAGAACATTTACCAACGAAGTTGTAAGTCAAATATTTTGACTTTGAATTTGAATCAAGTAAAAGTCTTCTTTAAAAGTCAAGAAAGAACGGTTTCATTGAAATACCTAAAAATTTAGATACAGATCTGAAAGTAATTTTATTGGACTATAATCCAAATAATTACATAGAATATTCAAATTGGTTACTAGAGTGTCAAAACTTTGTATAGTATTGTTTAGCATGCTTGAACTTTCTACATAATTGTTTTCAGAGGAATTTGTTTTCAACAAAATTATTTTCAGATCTGTACGTCGCTAAATTTTTAGACATAAATTTTCAGACAACAATTATTCTTTCCATGTATAAATTACAATAAAAGTATAAGGGAGCACACAAAAATTTCTCACGGAGGAATATATTTAGTTTATTTTTGATCGCATAATTGATTTGACTCATTGTGTGATCATACTTGTTGAAATCCTCAGATAGAACCTTGTTTCTCTCATTTCGCTCCGCTATTTGCCGGAGGTACCAATTTCTGGCGAACGAAATAATACCCGTAATGCATTGGCCTGCATCGTATCGTAATCATCCAGATTTCCATGAAAAGAAACGGTGTCTGCCGTTGCATACGATGATCGCAGAGTTTAAGCACCTTAAATGACAAAGATTATATTTCGCGACGTCATTCTCAATAATTTCTTGATCGAAATGCAAATCAGAATCATTGCGGCCGCTTTAGACATTACTTTAAGTACGTTCATTTACACGCTATGCGTCTATATTAGACATAATAAAAAGTTACTGAAGAGATAATAAGATGTTTTACGTTATAAACGCCGAGATTGCCCTTGCAGCGAGAAAATTGCCGCGCTTGTTCGGCAAGAACGTCACTTATATGCGTTTATACCTCAGGCTATCTTTCTTGTGCATCCAAATATAAAACGCATTCGATGCAGCACCTTGCGGTCCTATCGATGCATTATAAAATTCCTCGCGGTGGAACTTACAAGTACTTAAACTAGACCGCTATCGTTTAGATGAGAAAAAGGGTAACAACTTGTAAGTTCTAGTCTCGTCTATTTTTAATGATCAACAAGACTACTCGATGGTTACACGAACGAGAGAAAGAAGGAGGAATAACACGAAGTGAGATAGACGTCCTCACAGTGGCGCGTGCATTCCGATCTGCATCTCAAACGGTCCGATCGTTATTCGCATTCTACGCTTACATTCTAATGAAATGTTGTATGCGCGTCCGCGCGTAATGATGCGTTTCCACGCTTTGCAAGCGAAAGGAGATGCGGCCGTGGAAAAATCAGCGTGCGTGCGATCAAGCGCAAGTGCACAAGCACGGAATCGGCCAAGTGCTGACCGTGAATCGTCGATGAGGTGGATAATAATGGGCGCGGACGATCCAGGCGCCTTCGGGAGAAAAAGCTACGGCGACATGGAAGACGCGTTCGACGTGGCGAGGCGGCCACCGGCTCTCGTTTGATGCGCCACGAATGAAAGATAATTGCCGCGCTTCAGGCGACGAAGGCGTCCACGCTCGGCGAGCGAGGCACACGCTCCGCCACGCTTCGTCATCCCCACCCGCGCCTTAAGGCATCTTTGTAGTGTCCGTTCGTTTGATAGCCTTGTTTGGCAATAAGAACCAAGTGATCGCATCGATGAAAGTAGATTTCGATTTCTTCGATTTTTTATATAATCAACATACGACAATGTGACAAGACTGAATTGTTTCTTATTGTTAGACACAAATATGTGGAATACTGTTATTTCCTTTAGTAACTGATATTTCTAATTATATACGCAATTTTTAATATAATATATATAATATAATCTCAATCTCTATTATCTATTATACTTATAAATCTGAAGTGCTCTCTAAATCTGAATCAGTGGATAGTCACTAATTACCAAGTGGCATACTTTGCACTGATAATCAGTGAAGTTCAACTAAAAAAAGGAAGAATGTTCGAGCATTATATAACTAAAATACTGATATTTGCACATTAATTTTCACGTCAATCTTCCAATATCATATTCATTGAATTCATTGAATTTAAGCAAAACAAGATTAGTTAGATCACACCATAAAGATTAGTTAGAGATCTCACATTTCATTCACTGAT
This sequence comes from Atta cephalotes, assembly GCF_000143395.1. Classification (NCBI taxonomy): domain Eukaryota; kingdom Metazoa; phylum Arthropoda; class Insecta; order Hymenoptera; family Formicidae; genus Atta; species Atta cephalotes. Next base: position 740,382 of record NW_012130107.1, on the reverse strand, counting down.
TACCAGTGGCATACTTGGCACTGATATCAGTGATTATTCACTGATTCAGATTTAGAGAATGAATATCAATTTCAAGTATGCTATTGGGTAATCAGTGAATTCACAGTGAAATTCATTTTAAAAAAATCAATAAAAATCCCTAACCTAGCTAATCTTGCTGTAATATAAATTTAATATGGTATTAAAACTGACGTGCAAATATCGATATTTTAATTTAATGTTCAATCCTTTTCTCTTCCAGTTAAATTTCACTGATTCAGATTTAGAGAGTAATCTCAATCTTTCTTTTTTATATCAGATAAGTCTCTAGGAGGACAGTATTGATCAATTTTGATGAGTCAAGAATCAAATTATGTGTGGTATGCAATTTTTTATTGGATCAGCTCTGCTATTCTTTTAACATGAATTATATTTTATTAATTATAATGCACCAATTATTTTTATATGCGATATGAGAACTAATTCGATCGTGGCTACGCGAATTATTTTCCGGTAATGCACTTGGCCGCAAGGCGCTCATTATCCTTGTGCTAATGTACGGTCTCTTGATTTTAACGTTCCTGTCCGTTGGAAATTTTACGTTCTTCGGTTCCATCAGACTTTATGCGTGTTACGGGTGCGTTGTCTTACCGGTTCGTTAGCGACAGGTTCCACCTTGCGTCTTCACTGCGAAGAGAAAGAGGCGAATTATCTTGCTCGTCGTCACATCTGCTTCTGTTTTATTCGTTAAGATTTTGTAGTATGACCGTCGCTATAGATTTTAGCAAATATTTTCAGTACTTTTATTCTTACACGCCTTCGCTCGAACACATAACACTACCGAAAACAGGTAACTTGTGACTTGTAATGTGATAACAGGTAACTTGTAAATTGGACATGTTATGAGAAGAAAAAAAGATTTTAATCTTTCGAAGGGATTTTATAGATATAATCAATTTTTCCTATAATTAGGGTAAAATTATTTGTTATTAAATGCGAGGTAAAAATTTATATTTTTTGTTTATTAGAAATTCATTTTCTAAAAAAATATCTTAGTTTACTTGTACATTTGCTAAATTAGTGAGAACGTATTATTTTACAATTTTAACTAATCAGAGTTTTTCATTGATGACTTATAAAATAATGTTATTATAAAATAATGTTATGATTTTTTTTAGATTAATTTATAACTATTAATTAGGTCGTGTTTTTCAGTTATCGGTTTAACATATGTAGGAATTTTATGGCACCACGTTGAAAATACTATATTCCGGCAAAACAACAAACTCCGTTATATTTATGTGTTTTGGTTGTAATGTGCGCGTTTTTTTTTTCTGCGCGGCTGCCTCGAGGAGATTACGCGAGTCCTCATTTCGCCACGCGCAATTTCAAGAATATTTTACTCCTTACCTTAATCTCGGCAAGTCACGTTCTACCACCATTTACCCACGCAATTTCATGCGCAATTTTTTTTATTCACTTGAAGGCAAATATATCAGAATACATATATCAACATCTTAAGTCGATACGAGATAAATTGCCTTTTTCGTTTTGCATGAATAAACAAAAACATCCGATATCGCAACCGATTAACAGAATAACAATCAGAGGCTAGTGATCAATTGCGAATAACTTGCGGGAAAGGGCCAGAAAATATATTGCCGTTACACCGTTAACGCTTGATCGAGACATTTTTTTCGCGAAGAAATTTACTGCACGCCACGGTGGACGCGAACCCGCATACGGCATATGTGTAGGAGAACCCGGCGGCCACAACGTGCGTGTCCAGCCTCCACGGGGCGACCCAGTCGTTACGACTTCACGCTGACTTTTGCACGCACAAACTTGCGGGGTCGCCACGAGCGTTCGTGCAAATGAAACGTGGAACGCCACAAGTCCTGCTAAAGCGAAGAAGAGGCCAGGCAGGCGGCAAAACGGAGCGAGTAAGAGCTGCCTCGAGCTGATCCAGTAAAATTGCGTAGGCAGATTACTCGAGTTGTTACCCCTGCCCATTACTCGCGCGCGTAGCACTTGGAGCGATCGACCGACCAGAAATCAAGGCTCGATCGCGAGATTCCTTGGCTTTCACTCGGCGTTTCTGGACGTTAGTAATTTCTTTCAAATCGTTTCCCGTCGAAGGTACCGAATATTTTGATTATCGATGCCCGTTCCCCGTTCCCATAATGAAACGTTTGCGATCGCGCGATGCGAACAAGTTTGCGCTTATTCCGCGATGCGATGGCGAAGGAATTCTTGTTATACGATGTGGGTATAATCATTTTTCTCATTCTCCCCGACAAAAAAAATGTAGATAATACGTTATTGCAATGAATAAATTATTGACTGCAAGGATATTTCTACAACTGCGGAATTTTTTAGTCATCGCGTCAAATGTTTTTCTTTTATTACTCAGGCGTTGTTGCGTGAAATACAGCAACTCAACCGCGAGAGGTGTCTTGCGTGCGTTTCGTAACGCAGGCTCGCCACAAATCCTCCGAAAATATCGCAACTCACGTTTCAGGAAAACGTGATCGATAAACGTTGCGCTTTCTCCCAACAGGTGGTCTCGCTTTTGCGAAGCGCTGCTGCGACGCCCGCGTCGGCTTTCCCAGTTGCCCCTCGACGCGGGAGTCCATCGCTCCGAGACTTTTATCCTTTGTAATCTTGGTGAGAGAGGCAGCAATCCTCCGGGATTAAGAGTAGGCCCAGTCGAGATCGTGCTGACGCCGGGCACGCGCTTCATGCTGCGAAATAACGGTACCGGCACCGCACCGCACGGACCGCCCGTCCGAGATTTTAAATCTCTCTTTCTCCGTCCCCTCCCTTTCATCTTGTCTTGGCATAACCGCACGCCGTATGGCGACCAGCAAAAGCGGAAAGAGACGAGGGAGGAATTCCGCCGCACCTCCTCACAACAGATTGTCATCTGCAGGTGGACCGGCATGACGCTGGTGAAAAAGTGGCGCAGCGGTTAATCGCTGCGGCGAATTCGCGGAAGAAGTTGCACGATCTCGAGAGAAAATCTTGGGTCAGAGAAGATTATTTACTTTCAACAAAAGCGTATAAATATGTTTCTTAGATAGGTGTCTGCATGAAAAGGATAGTTTTGAAGTATCTGAAAATTATTAGATACCGATCTGAAAATATTTTGTTGGACCATCAAAATATTGTAGGATAGAATAATTATGTTCAAGGACGTTCAAGCTGGTTGCTAGAATGTCAAAATGCAATTTTTGCAGCATTAATCATAATGTTTCAGATCCTAATTGTAATTATTTTGATGGTTTAATACAATTATTTTTAGGTCTATATCTAATTAAATTTTTAGATACTTAACCAAAATCAATTTTTCTATATAGAAATTTTATTCTTTCCTATATTCTATATTTTGAAATTTTCTTTAAACGGAAAGATTAGAAAGATTAGAAAGAAAAATTAGAGGAAAAATTGAAAAGATAACGTTTTATATTTTTCTAGTGAATTATCTAGATAATTGGATTACTTTCGTGGATTACAAGTAGGATTAATATTGACACTTAGAGATAGTTTAGGAATTGTACGTCACAAATATGTTACTATGTACAAACGCTTTTCTCTATCATCAAAATTCTCATCTCGTTGATAAATTTTATAATAAGTACTTTGCCACCTATTTTAAACGCAGATAATAAAACTTAACGGAGAGTTTATAATCTCGTTAAGTTAAATTACCGCGAATAAATAATCTCTGTTTCAGATTTTTTTATACTTGTGTGATAATGTAAGTGAGGAACAGGTTGCACGCCATATAATGTCCTGCGGCGAAAATTTCGCTTAATTTATGAGAAATTGCACGTTTTCTTTTTTTAATTAGCAATCTTACGTAAGCGTCTATGCGTATCATTCCCGATAATTAAATATAATTGTTGAATTACGCTGCTCAGCGCCGATTTAAGGACACGTGCTTAATTGCAATCCAGATGGTACAGTGTTGCCGAAATTTCTGATTTTATTCGAAATTATTTAATTGTTTCTATTTTTATATCCTATTTTTTTATAACTATTAAATATACATAAACTAATTTAAATTTAAAGATTAACCGAGAAACTATAATAATAAAATTTAAATTATATAAACAATTTTAATTTTGAGTTGTGCGGTTGGAGTTTCTTGGTTGAGAAGTGAAGTTTCTTAGTTTCTTTATTGAAAATTGTAAACCCACAAGTTGCTGCGTGTTTCGACATTCTGGTATGATAAATCTTGACCACATTGTGAGATCTGCCTGCCAACGCGACGGATGGTGTATCTTGACGGGTGCAATTATCCAAGGACGAATGAGGAAGCGGCAGGTGATCTCTGCTCGTAGAAGGTATTAGCAGATACACCGATTTCGTCAGGCCGGTCTGGAGACTGGTAAAAACCTAAACTAGCAAATGCCTAGGATCTTAGGATGTCGGCCGACGTCTGTACCCTTCGCCGACCCATCTGCGCCATTTTCGACAGGTGAAACGGAATATCGCGAAATGCCAGAGGAGAAAAAGGATTCGGCTATTCGTAGTCGCCGGACCGAGACGAATTTTGCGGCAAGACTCTTTCTAGCGAAGCTTTGTTCAAACCGCAGGACCAGATCAATATATTTTTTTTGGTATTTGATAGGTTAAATAGAGGAATAGAATGGGGGTGGCTTGGCAAATCATTGAAATGCTAACTCTCGCGAAAATGATTGAGATGAGGCTGGTCGAAAAGGTAAACTAGTAATTTTTATATTTATTTTAACGTCTTTGTCCTTTTTTTGTGCCCGTATTTCAGGCATCAAACATTGCATATCAAATGCATACGTGTTTATATCAAAATATATGTTATGTTATGTTAAAAAAAAATAGATATAAAGAAGTCGGTTACGATATAGTTATATATATATGACAGATAAATAATACATTGTGCCATACGTCAAATAAATATTATCACGAGCATTCATGTTAATTCGTGCCGCTGCTGCTTTATCAGCATGTTTTACGAGCTCATGCAGACTAGTTATAAATATCGTCCCTGTTATTTCTCTCGCACGTGGAATTAGAGCAGGAACACGCTCAACTGCGAATGCTTTACATTATAGCGGCAGGTGCCCCATTAAAGAATTCTTGAAACTAGTTTTGCACTCGCGTTGTTGCGTGCTTGCGCTCGCAATCCCCATTATTGGCGGATCGTCCGCGCGACGTTAAATGAATCAGCCGTTTGACGTTTGACGTTTCGCATCCGCGTCTCTAGCAGGCCCGACGGGGATTTCGTGGATTATGCGAGCCCTCAGGGTGCCAATTTTAACTCTTTACGCGCGCTCCGGTGTCATTATACGGAATACATTGCGCTGCGAAATCTTAATTGGCAATTACCATAATGCGGCTGTTCTAATTTGTTGCAAATTGCTTCGCGGTTGTTGAGAGACCGATCTATTTCGATCTTTAACATGCAATTTATCTTGCAACAAAAATTTTACATATATATGAATTAGCTATATTTGATACATTAGCAATTTACCTTTGTTTTTTAATTATATAATTCTGTTTCTCTCTTTGAAACTCTCTCGTCTCTGTGAAATTGTCTAAAATATTTTCGAGATATTCGTGAGCACAAATAATAGAAGATAAAGATACTATATAGCTGAAACATTTGTGAGAATCGCGATGTAATAGCACGACAAAGAGGCACGTCAGAATAATTGCTGTTCTTACCTCTTCTTCTTCTTACCTCTTACATTCCTCTACCTTTCATCTGCTATCGAGCAGATCGCCGCGCATGAATACTTTGCGAGTAAATCGGTCTGTGGAATTAAAGGAGACTCGCGTTAGTACCAATAATTTACACGCTGTGCGGGTCTTCTTACGGGTGCGATAAAGGAAAAAAAATAATGGCGCAATCTCTCTTCATGTTCAGCTACAAATTACGTTATCGTGGCAAATGGCCTATTACAAACGAATTCTCAATCTAGTTACTCCGGCTTGTTTCGTATCTCAATTATTCGCACGGACAGTTCGCGGCTTCTGGAAGGTATTCTTCGACGAGACGAATAAACGCTTTCAATCTGTTTGCACTTTTCTTACGGGCGCATTATGATAGCCATCTTTTTAATTTTGCGTAATCAACGTGACGGTGCAATCTCGTGGCAATGCAATGCAACGGGTTTCACTATCGTCCACATCATCAGAAAAGATATTTCAATAATATAATCGTGACCGAGAAAAAATTCTTAGCGACTCTCTCTCTTTTTATAAGTTTCTTTCGATTTCTTTCCTTTTTATTCCTTCATTAGATGACGATATTAGTTACTACATGTCTTAAAACGAATTGCATCATGATATTATGATCACGTTTTTGATTTGTAAAATTATTTACACTTTCTTAACTTTCGATGACAAGCGGAAAAACGATTTCTTTATCGTGATTGACTGTTGTCGCGTTGACTGTTTAAATAGATACAGGCCGTATTATATCAATAAATAACCTATTAAACAATCATTGACTCCAGTGTGTGGATACATTTATTATAAAATGATCAAATCCTGAAATTTCTTTTCCAGGATTGTCATATACAGGGTGTTTCAGAATTTAACAGATAAATATTTGTTTGTAAATCTATAATAAAGCATTTCCAGCCAAACTTCATGTAACGTTTTTTTCTTATTCCCACTTGTGGAATATGCTCCCGCAATTTGTTCGTTAAATCGTGTAACATTCTGTATATGTAATAATAAATATAATTAAATACATATGTAAATTTAAGAATAAAAAACATCTTATATCTCCAGATAATATTTAAAAATATATTTTATTTTTAGTATACGGAGTTTTTTAATACGGATAATATTATAATTAATACGGATAAATATATAGAATTTTCCATAAATATATAGAATGTTACATCTTGCAAGATGTTTAAACCAAGATACGAATTATACATTATTCATTCGATCACTTAAAATGATGACTTGCTTTTAGATTTTATCATGTTATATTTTTATTGATCACAGAAGTATTTTTGAAGCAACCTAGGTCCATTCATTTTGATTATGCAGTCAAGTGTGCTATTACGCAATTATTCTAGTATACCTTTATTATTCTGATAGTTTGCTAACATTGAAAACGTCCTTTCGATGATCCTGCCTAGTTTCGTGGGCAAGCGAACTTTTTTTCAATATCTCAAACTCACACCTGCCGACCGCCTGATGAGTCTGAATTCTTAGCTGAGCCCTCAAGGACTAGGAATAGTCACGATTTTTTTGCACCGCAGCAATACATTTTGCAGACTCCTCAGTGTCATCTACGCAGAACCTCAATTCATTTCTATTCGCCTTTTCCGCCTTAGAATCAAATAATCGACAGTCGTGACTATAATCATTTTTTTCTCACCATTCTTGGAATTTGTATTGCAATATTTTTCATTTATACGGATTTCCCTCCGTGTGTATGATTTAAAGAATGACATTCTGACATAGCGATAGTTTATTGTTACAGATTTGCGGTTTATTAAATTATCATTACCTTTGTAAAACATACAAAAGCTACAGACTCAGAAACGTCGACAACAATGAATGACGATAATAATTTTCAGACAGTATCGATTCTTGTCCACAAGACTGATCGTTTGTTCCAAAAATATTTCCTTTTTCCAAAATCTTCCGAGATACGTTGCAAAGACCGGCAATAGGTTTAATTCGAAGGAGAGATGCGAGTTCACGCGATGACCCATACCTGCGAAGGGATGGGCTGCTTCGATGGACCGTCTCCCGCAGCGTCGGGACGTCCCGAAAACAATTTCTTCGTCACGCGGAAATAGTTCGATCCTCGCCCAGAGTTGCCTGAGATCGACCCAAGGCACGTGCCTCGATCGATTCCCACGACTGCCTGTGGACGACTGCTTTTTTCTGCCATCCTATTTTCGACCATCGCGACTCTATGAATAGATATTAAGGGGATACGCGAACTTTACATAATCGTCCACGTGTGAGGGCTCCATTGTCTTCGAAAATCTTTTTTTTGCATACAGGATTCTGGCACGAATTTAATTCGTTCAGCATTGCTCTTTATGTTACATAATCTCGCACATTTTTTAAATAGGAAATAAATGAATAAAATAAAATGAGATAAATTAATATGTGTATATTTATATACATATATTTTAAAGTCGAGATTAATTCCGAATTATGTTACATAAATACGATACTTTCTATCGACGTATATTAAATTACACAAGGCAAGTGTGACAAAGAGTAATGGTACCACATCATTAAAGTTCCTAAAAGCGATCGCCAATGGATTGGTTATGAAATCGAAATTTTTTTCCTGTCTTCAGCACAGATCTGACCATCATGTTAGAGTGGCCGGCAACCTTGCCAAGTAATCGATGAAGTTATACGCCGAAAAAGCAGCTGCCCGTCAATCATTGTCTCGAAATCACCGACGTCCAAAGTTACACGCGATGTCGTTACTTTGCATTCTGTATTCGGGCACTCTAGCATGTTCTAGAACAATCTCGAACGTCTATTATTAATCTTGACTTGGCCGAGGAGTAACTATTAATATTAACGTAGGATCATTCCCATAAGAGAAGGTATCCTTATAAATTATCGCCTCCTCGAGTTGTGTCACTGGTTATCTTTTATTGTCAAAGAAATTATTGACTTAGGGACAGGAGATAATTACTTTCCTTGCGACTCGCCCTTCGGAATTGTAATCGAACGTCAACTTCTACCACTGCAAGTCGATAAACAGACGTCACTAAGCGAGTGTTAAGAATCTGTTTGCGTTTTGATGTGGAAAGCTTCGATGCTTTCTGCTTAATCTTGGACATGATAATCAGCGACGGATTGCCATCGAATGTGAAGAAGTAGTATAAACATGTCGCATGATAAATCGTACGTTATCAAGTAAAACGCATGTGCATAGTGGGAACGAAAGGTTTAAAATAAGAAAAATTCCTTTTTTCAATATTATAAATAGAACTGATAAACGATAAGTTAACAGTCTTAAATTTTATGATATTGACATTTTCGAGATTGGAATTTTATATCCGATAATTGGATTTTATTCGAAAGAAATCGAGATAAAGTAAGTACTTGAGATAAAGTCTTTTTCTGACGATAAGTCGAAGTCGCTCATGAAACAAGAAATATATAATCTTGTACTTATTAATTAATGCTAATTTCGATGTCATGTAAGATACGCCTTCCGCATACACTGAGCACGAGTCCCGTCCTCAAACTCCCGAATCGAATCCTACGATAATGAATGCAATTACGAGTTAATCTACCGTGCGGTATCACGAGATCGCGAGCATTAACGGGCAACTTTCGCTGACGCGCGCGACCGGTTCCTTTTGAATCCAAGAACTGTATGTAATCACTTTTGAAGACGAAGATCTGTCGTATAACATAAATTGTCGACGATTTCGTTGCTCGCGTGTCGATCGTCCAAAAATTTCAGATTCTTTCTGCGCCTGATGCATGTACCTGTCTACAACATATACGTAATCAAGTGTACTGCGTGAAATAACCGCACATATATGGAAGATCTTATGCAATTACCCTGTCTTCTCACCTTTAGCAGGATGATTGAGAAAAAAAGAAATACAATTTATTGGAAAGTGAGTTTATTCGCAATAAATCGTAATTACTGCAATTCGTCAAGAATTTTCAAATATGCGAAATCGAATTTTCAGTTTGATTTGCGCGACCGATAACTCGGCAATGGTTAGCGTTTGACAAATGGCAAGACGAATGTCATCCTGATCGCATCACGCATTCAGCTGAGGCTTATTTACGCATGGATGCGCGAGAAAATTACCGCGAAGGAATCAGCCTGTATATCGAAGAACATAAGTTGCAATTCGCGCACCGCGTCGCACGTTCATCCATAACGTTCTTTGGGACGAGACGCTTAAATCACACTTTAACGAGAAAGGAAAGTCGCGTATTACCGCATTACCATTGCCGGATGACGGGGCGGTACCAGCAGGCACGGTAGATCGTTAATTTCCGAACGATTCGTTATGCGACAGAGCATTATGAGGATTCGCATGCGTGATTCGCGATGCGCCACGTTGTTGTCGTCCATGTGATTCAACCTGACGCCAGATAAGACGCGGATGCAAATAGAGATTTCCAGCTGCGAGAGATGGATGATGCCGGTGATGATAAATGGAAGTTGCAGCTCGCACGGACGACAGGATGACTACTCTGAATCCTGACGCTGAATGCTGTCGCGGATGTAACTAGTCATCTTTTTAGCACAACACCTACGCAACGCCCGATAAACGGCGCATAGCAAACGATGGAGGAAATTCGAACATCTGCTGGATCTTTCGATATTATTTAGTACCAATTTATTCGCAGGAAATATTTTAACTCAACGTTTAGACTTCTTGATAATTAATGGTTTATATTAAAGACATATGTGTCAACTCAAAGCATTAATTACATTAATAAAAATTTCATAATTCTATTATTGCGTCTGAATATTTATATAAAAGAGCATAATTTTTTATTGGTTTAAAAGTGATTTACTTTTTTTTGTTTACCTTAATTATTTTTATATAAAATCGAGTCCTGTAGTATTTTTTTGCAAATTTATTGCGAATTAAATAAAAAATTTTCCTAGATATTAATAAAATTCTAATTAGTATTTGTGCAAAAGTTTATTTGGATCCACTTATTGATTAAAAGTTTAACTTAATGATTCAAAAGTTATTATTTATCTAAAATTGCAAATTATGATAATTGTGCCCATTTTAGCTGATATTAGCAGATTTTTTTATTGGCTAATACTTTTAACTAATATTGTGCAATCAAAACATCTTTAATTCTTTCGTATTTTCAGATTTTCCAAAACAGATACATTTCATGAAGATGGTTTTATAAGTCTTTGGAGATATTGATTTCAAATTTACTATCAAATTTATTATCAAAATTTAAATTCAAAATGATGGATTCAAGATGGCGATCATGAAATATCAGTATATTTAAAATATGAGTTTGAATTTAATTTTTAAGTATATATCATAGCATACAACGTACAAATACACACACGCGCGCGCGCAGCATAATATTATTCAACCTATAATAATATATATATAGAACGATAAAACTTCTCTGATGAATTGTGATGAGTTGTGCATATTTTGATTACATATATAAATTATTATAACATTTATCATAATAAAGTTGTAATTACATTTAAGACTAAAAAATATAATTAGCATTGACATAATATACGACACACATGATTATTCTTCACTATCTAAAAATTTGATTTTTTACAAAACATAATTATACTTTATTGAAAATATCACATTTCAAAGCATGCGATTTTTTTACATGTAATTTGAAACTTCTTCTTCAAAATAAGTCGAGATACTAGTTGATAGGATTTATTTATTCTAAACTAGGATTTATTTATTCAAAAGTTATAATTTTTTTTGTAAGTGAGACGTATATGTCCCGGAGATACGAAAGATTTAAATAAAAGCTCTAGAAGTTTTTTAACGTAACAATAAAGTATATTAAGTGCATATAAATTAAATTAAAATTTATCATGCTTCCCGGATTTGTTACATCGAGGTCATATGGAGTTTCGAAATTTGCTTGCGCGTTTAATAATAGAGTGGTGCTTGATGATGTTGCATTCGGCGTTCATCATTAAGGTTCCGATATTCATCTATCACTCGCAACTCATTCATTTGTCACTATCGTCACGCATCGTTGACATCGCTGCATTCTATTTAGTATTTCGAGAACAACGTTTACGTAATCATTTCCTTTAGTAGCTTTCGATTCCAAATTAATCGATTGCATTCGGTCGGAGATTAATTTTAGAATTCAGGACACTGCGGGGTGTACGCCACGGGACGCGATATAATAAATTATCGCCGAAATTGCGCCAGATACTAATGAGCGTAAGGCAGAAGTCTTCGTCTCTTGCATCGCTTGCTACTGCTCTGAAAGAATTAACGATTGGCACAGACGTCTCGTTGTCGGAATGATTATCCAGCTGCCGACTGTCGTTCGATTCTGATCAGTCGAATTCGATGTACGATTGGATTATACCGGATTGGAACAGCCACCCATCATGTTGATTTCATTAAGAATTGCTGATTCCTGTCGTAACGGTCATCTCGCATACCATTTTTTGTCCTCGTCGATAACAGGCCTGTAATTGCTTCGTCAGGCAGCGGCGATGCCTCTCAGTCATCAGCCGTGGATATCCGCGCTGAGCAACGCGGCATTCTCATTCTGAAAGAATCAAGGTTAGCGGAGCTTCTGCTTTTTGCAATATCTTCGTGCAATCGCCGTGAAAATTCTCATTTTTCATCTTGCTGACAATCGCGCGGCATGTGGTATCTCAAGCGCGGGATTCCTTTGTGTTTCTTTAAGCGATCTTGTTTCGCCGCGTTGCGAGAATAAGGAAGAATAGTAGAATTAGTAGCCGATAATTAACTGTCGATATACCAATTAAGCCTGTCATTGTTCTCGCGACGATTATATAGTTTTCTCTATTTCTATATTATCATTTTTTAAAATCTGAGTTTAGATAAATTTATCTTTTAATATGTATTGACTTTGATAAAATTTAAGAAATATTTCATGTGTGTGTTATATTCGAGTATTTCTATTTATTGTATATTTATTGTATATTTATTGTATATTTTAAAAGGAGAGTTTTTTATGTGTATAATATACAATTTGCTTTTTTGTTGTGTAAGCACAAGTATCGGTTTAGATATTCGATAAGGAACGTTGAAGGCCATCAGTTTCTTGTCATCTTGATACGATCAATGAACATGGAGCTATCAATTATTTCACGCGTCAATAATGAATCTGCAAAGAAAGCACAGTCACTTATCTTTAACAGCCATAATTCTGATGCATCTTGATCGAGATATCAAGCCGATTCTCATCGATAAATAATTTACTCGCGTGCTCTTCTTTAGTTTTTCTTCTATGACTTTCAGCGCAATTTATAATTGCGCGAGATGTGTTTTTATGAAAATTTATCCATACAAAACATCAATATATTAATAAATATTTAATTATTAGATAAATCAATTAAGTCAAAGAGATATATGAAGAGATATATCAAGAAAATGCAGATATTTTGGTTTTTTAAATAATGACAATTTTTCACATTCGAACAGAATGTGGGGGGGGGGGGGGGGCAGAATTCTGTCGGTTTAATTAATAAGGCCAGTTCTTTTGAATATTGATGCAGATAACCCAGAGACTCGGAAAGGAAATCTGCCGTTTGCTTGTGACGACTGAACTGTCGTATCACGCGATCGGTGATCATTATTCAAACGTTCAATTAAAGACTCGCTGGATCTCTAATTCGGCTGGCGCCGTAAGATTATTCCGATATCTTTTGTATCGATTGCTTCCAGGTAGGTCCGCCGTTTCACCGTGTGTAATGCACAGGGGCGGATTTAGTTTAAGAGAAACAACTTTTATTCCAATGAGAGTATAGTTATAATTTCGAGCTTTTATATTTTATTACATTATATTTTGTTACATTATAAAAAGAAATGTGTTTTATTCTTGTCCTTATTTTTTAAACATTTAAATTTCAATAGTTTTAAATCTAAACACGTAGTGTTTTGTCTATTGAAAAAGTCTATTTAAAATTAAAATATCTTTAAAAAATGGAGTCAAGAATAAAATATTTTAATATCTTAAATTTAAACACTTCTTTTTTCAATGTGTTCATCGTACTACTTATATTACCGTATTCTGTATCGTGTCAGTTCAATAATCTAGTTGATTAATATTACGCATATTCACGATTTAATTTATTAAAAAAAATAAAAATAAAGTAAACATGTTCACTATGATTCTTCCGAACGTTCCATTGCACGCCAAGCATTATTGATCGTGTTATAGAGCACGAAACGAAAAAAATCTTTACAATCGCTTCAAATAACATAACGGAGCGTGATGTAACTCTGTAGAGGCTGCCTTTCGAGAGAGATCTATGCAATACATAAATCTATTAGGGCCGACAAGCCGATACGTAAAAATGCTCCTCGCCTGTTGGATCTAGGGGTCCAATCCGCCCCTGACAGTGCATCATCCATTGCCAAGCGGCGAGCGAGCGTGGGCGCACGTCGCCGTATCGATCTCAGGCTCTCTTCGACGAGGATTTCAGAGCACACTGTACTCTGCTGGGTGGTCTCCGAGGCGCGTACAACAATGAATCATATGTCGAGGAAAAGGATTTCGGTGTGACACGGGTACCGGTCTGGAATGCTCAATACGGAGGACAAGTGAGGACCGCGTGTACCCGGAACCGCGATCAGACGATCCTCTTGTGACTCACGATAAACGAGTTGGATAACCGCACATACCCGAGCCAAACTTGCGAGCAAGACCACTTATTTTTAACCCCTTTCAAGGGGCCTATTTCGTGACTCGAAATCGAATGGCATCGCATTATTCGTGCGATAAAAATACAGAGAAATGGCAGAGAAATGTCAATACAACAATTCAATGTACATTTTTTATTTGAAATCATGTCAAGGAAATATTATTATTAAAGGAAATATTATTAAAGAATTTTTATTATAAATTATTTTTATAAATATATTGTTATAAAAGAATTATTATCATAAATATTATTATTAAAGAATTTTACGTAATATCTAAAGCTCCTTTTAATCTTTTTTTATTAGTTGAGTCATTCGTATTCTGCGTATTTAATACTAGGAGTATCTGGTCAAATAATAATCTTTATCTTTTGTTTTAATATACAATTTTACAAATGCTTTTTAAGAATATTAAAGTATATGTAAGAATAACATAATAATTTTTGTATACTTGATGAAAATTAATTCAAGATATAAATGTGTATAAAGGGTCAGAAAATCATCGTGTGTATTAAGGGTTATTAACGATTATAGTGTTACTTGTTTTCGTTCTCTTGTAATTTTGATTCCATTGAATGTCGAGGTAAAGATAGCCATAGGGTTCCTTTGAAGCAAGCATCCAGCCACTGAAATTACTCCTCGAAAGTACTGTCGTGGGTCTTCCGAGCGAACGCTCTCCCGCAACCAGACACAGCGTGCACCTAATTAAATTAGGCGTTCGTTGATAGATTTCAATCAGGCTCATACTGTCAGCGCTGCGCTCGTCTCAGTGTAAATGTACAGGAGTCGCTTCGATCTACACGTCCCTAAAATTTAACGAGCAACCGACCGTCCACTTTCAGACTCTCGTAGCATGTCATCCTGTGTCTTCCCTCCTCCGTGCTGCAATTAATTAGTCCTCCATCCGTCGTCCCTTTGCGCGACCATCTACCCTTCATTCCCTCTTAATTCCACCTAGGGGGAATCACAGTGCTATGGGTAGAGGTGACCTGTGCGAATAGTCGAGTCCCTGCGAGAGGATCATAAGCGTCGTCGTCGCTTTTCTTTCACCGCTGCGCGTCGGTCTGATCGATGAAACGTAAACGCACGGAAATTCGCGTCGTCGCGACGCCGGTCAGTATAAACGACTCCCTCGTGCGCCTCGCCTCGCCTCGACTCGACTCGCAAATAGGCACTTCCGCCGGGTGCGAGAAAGTGTGTCGTGTAGATTAAATTAAGCCCGCTTTTTGCGAGGCTCCGACCGCTTTCGCAGCAGTCGCAGTTATCCTCGAGGCACCGCACCGTACAGAGTTAATCAAGCTGACAGTTCCCCTTATGCTAACTAATTTGCGCCAGTTTTTTGCGGGCTTTCGCCCTGAAATTACTTCGCACCCGCGTAACCCGCGCATTTGCGTCTCGTCGCCGCTTTGTATTGTAATATTCCTTTGGCGAAAGTCGATGCAAAAAAAATTCGTGGTGATCGAGATAATGTGTACCGTAATAATCTTACCAATAATAACGTCTGCAATGATAAGCATTGGAAATATGAGACAAAGCCTCTATCATATGCATTATATTGCGCGCTCTCTTGATCGCTTAATCTTTTACCTTTAAAGGAAAAGGCTGTATCGTTATGGACATCGATTGTCGAAATCGATTTAAATAAATTGTATGCCTTTACGAGTACTTACACGTCGTAAAAATATTTGGATCGAGTTATCGATTCAATCGTTCACACAGCGGGACTCCAACGTCACATGATAATTCAGAAGAGATTCAGTTAGCCTTAATTCTGCAACCGTCAACCTTCGAAAAATAATGAAAGTTACGATGATGCAATACGGATAATTGCAGCTCTTAAATCCCAGATAGAGAGAAAACCGAAACGAACGAGAGGGCGGATTGCTGGAAAGAGAAGAAAGAAGAGGAAAGGAGCGGGTGGTGGTATCACAGGCAGCTGGCGAAAAGGCATTTATTGCCCATTGCACCATTTTACGGGTTCTTAATTCCTTTGCCGGCGTTATTTCGATAGGAAACAGCTCTCAAGAACGCCGCCAAGTCCTGGCAATCCTTTAGAGAAATTCACACTACCCTAAACACCCCTATACACAATGCTACTGGTAGGCTTTTATATCTCGGAAGCCGCTCTTTGTTGACACTTCGCTTCAAGGAGCTACGTTCTTCTAACAAAATCATCCCTTCTAACAATTTTAGTTACCGTGACATTAGTGAAGTGCTTTATAGACATCTTATATAACGCTTTATGGATCAACAAATACAAATAAAATATACAATACGGGTGAAGCAAAGAAGGGGATTTACTTGAGTATAAAATATTGTAATTATTCTATATAGTTATAATCTTTTCACAGTTATACAGTTTCTTGTAAAGGGTATTCGTATTTTTTATAATAAAAAACAAAGTTGAAGAGATAGCAGATGAGGACTGTAGCTAAAAGTGGAAATATTTATCTTTTTCTTGTACTTTAGAGGGAGGAAAAAATCGTGCTAGATTGGTAAAATTAGCGCACCATATTTTTTCAATTTTAATTTTTTATAATAAAAAATCAAAATTGAAAATATGACATGTTCATTTTGGTTTTCCAATATAAAAGATGCGGAACTTTTTTTATTTTGATAAGAAATTGTATTACTACAAAAAGTGCTATTGAAATTACTTTTTTTATATTAATAATAGAATGCTAGTTTCATAGATCGTTTTTAAACAAGTAATATTATTATATTCAGTTTATTTGCAATCGTTAAATCAATTTCGAAAGCAATTGCGATTTTGTGAATTTTAATTTCATTTCCTTGAATTATGTGACAACTCAAATCGATAATTGTTTAGGCTGAACTAACATGTAACCAACAGTCCAGAAGAGTTATAATTCACCATTGCTAAATAGAAACTAGTATGTCGCTGCACGAAAGTGTTACCAATCTTAAAGACCGGTCTGTTGCGATTTATGTATGAAAATTATCTACCGATGTATTTATAGGGTGATAACAAGAGTCCCAAATGCGTACTAATAATCATCCTTAATCGCTGTTAATTAATCTATCCGGCGAGAGATGATTATTAAAGTCTTCACGCAACGATGCGGAGATTGCAATTTGCACGATAAATATATTAAGATATTATTAAAAATTATTCTGGGTTTCCCCAACGGAATACGTGATTGGTAATCTTGTTATCATATAAAACCCGTCCGAATCTTAAATTTTATCACATTTACATTCTTCAAGATAACGGTGCTAGCTTAAGATGGCAAACGTAAAATAATATATGTTCTTTGATTAAAAGTTATCGTTTAATCCAAATTAAATGTTATCCTTTAATACAAATTCAAAAATAAATTGTAAAAATGAGTCAGATCGATTTCGTAGAATAAGTTTTCTATTTTCAACCTTATCATAGATTTTTTTTATGATTTCACGCATGACGTTTTGTAAAACATTTTCTTGATGAAAATGTTAAGATATATGTATATTATTCCTGCATATATTTGAGAGCACAATATGCAACTTTTATGTGCAGCCAAGCGTCTAAGATTGAAACATTGACAGTAAGGTCGGTGATAGCAAAAAATAGTAAAATTAAATGCATAAGTTACGCGGAAATCTGTATAATGAAAAGAATAAAACAGTTAGTAGCGTCCGTTACACGAGCCGTAATAAACTTTACAAAAATGTGGACATATAAATATGCTGATAATGTTTTTAGTAGGCTGCCTCATTTCCTTGAATAACTTAGATCATTACATCGACCTTTAATCATTGTCTACATATATCCTTGAAATTAATATCTTCTTTTATAATTAAATACTTAAAAGCGGGAAAGATTTTTTTCACAAGTTAATGAAAGTCAAAGAATTTTTCTTAAGAATCTTAATTATTTCATTATATTTATAAATAATGAAAATATTATATTTTTATTTGTATTGTAGAAATATGTATTCGATTGATTTTGCAATTAATATCAATTAATAAAATCGCTTTACTTGCTATACTACATTTATATATAAATATAATTTTTAAATTAATCATGATATTATTATATTATTATATATTATATATATATATATATTCTAGATAGAATAATAGCGACTAATTTAATATTAATATTTTCTTTATTGAAGAAAAAATTTCTTGTTGTATGTGCAACTATTCACTTTGCAATATTATTACTATTTCTGTTTAATTTTAAGATAATCATTAAAGATATATCTCCACACACACACACACACACACACACACACACACACACACACACACGACACGCACGCACGCACGCACGCACGCACGCACGCACGCACGCACGCACGCACGCACGCACGCACGCACGCACGCACGCACGACACGCACGACACGCACGCACGCACGCAC
>NW_012130107.1:720365-721631 GCF_000143395.1 Atta cephalotes | reverse complement strand
CACGCACGCACGCACGCACGCACGCACGCACGCACGCACGCACGCACGCACGCACGCACGCACGCACGCACACACACACACACACACACACCGAATATTTTACTCGCTCTATACAAGTAAAATATCGTTATAAAAAATACGATTTTTATCTTCTTACTTTTATTAATATTAATAAAATTCAAATATTATATAGAATAAAATAAAATCCAGAAATTTTGTGATTTTTGCTTATCACAGTTTATAAAATAATTAGTTTCAAGTATCGAGACAAAGGATTCGTAGTATTCTCATCGAAGATTATGTTTGACATGTATGAGCTGCGAATGTCATCCGCTATAAAAGCCACAATAAAGTTGCGCGATTAGACGCCGAGGAGTCGCATTTTATCGTCGCATATCGACTTGTCATTCCTTTGGAGATTTCGCTTTTACGAGGCGAGTGCGCAGCTCGTAACACAGGCAGCGACGAGTACGCGCAAGTAGTTACTCGAGGCCGGCTGACCGGTAACGTTTCTCTGAACGATAAAAGTAACGTTGATTGCTGCGCAGCCGCGGAGTACCGCGGCACAATGCGATTTCAATTTTATTATGCCAGCTGCGGGAGATAATCGCCGCCGGCGGTCGTAACTCACGCGGTATCCTTTAAGCTGTCTTCACGGTGAAACTGTGTCAAATCGGTAGAATAGCCCCCGCCGGATTCCTCTTCGTGCGAGGAGCATCGGCGCGTTCGATATAGAGGTAAACTCATCGATAATAACGCGACGGAACGCAGACTGCCGGAAGTTCGCGTGTTCCTCCTCTCTTTTTCTCTGATACGAATCGAGGATTTGCAATGATCCAATCTCTTTAACTCACTTCATCGTAGATCTTTTTTAATAATAATTGATCGTGGAAATTTGATCTTGGATGTTAGGAGAATTAGGAAAGTGATAGAAGGTATAAATTAATTTGCAGAATTATTATATTTAATATTATTTATATATATAGAGACCTTACCTTGGTATAACAAAATCTGACCATATGAGATGACAATCTTTTGATTAGTTTGCGTTTTGTCAACTTCAGTAAATTACATTGAGAAAAATGTTCATGAATAATCATTATTTTCTTGTTATGTGAATTACAAAAACTTTATTTTTTATTTAAAAAATTGTGCTGTTTCAATTAAAATTTGGTTATTTTAATCAAAATTTAGTTAGAACAACACAATTTTTTTTAGTTAAAAAATAAGAAAATCTATATATATATATATATATATATATATATA
>NW_012130107.1:719257-720345 GCF_000143395.1 Atta cephalotes | reverse complement strand
AAGTTTTTTAAAAAATTAAAATAAAATAATATATATATATATATATATATATATATATATGTAATGCACTGTCAATAAAATAATGGTGATTCATATCAAACATTTTTTCAGTGTAGAATGAATAAGATTATATAAATTAAAATGAGATAGCATATATAAAAAGTGAATAGTATACGTATTTTTTCTCATTTTTGTTTTGACAAAATTGCTTGCTATCAGATTTTATTAGAGTCTATCTCTAGTTATGTATAAATTGGATATAAATTAATTTACAGAATTATTTTTTAATCTTCTAAAGGGCTAAGATATTTTCTAATGTTACAAAATGATTTGTTGCGTCTTTTATTTTTGCCATTATTCAAATGCCAGCGTATACAAGCGGGCCTAATTGAACCCCGTGCTTAGTATATAGAATTTTAATTGAGCCATCGATTTCCAAATGACCGCAGCGAATGCTAGCAGTTTGACAAATATCTCTACACGCATAAGGTGGCAGGCAGCCGCCACCTTCGAAATAGAAAAAGAAGCGTCTAGTAATTTATTTAAATACACGCATTGATATACAAATGGAACGTAATTACTGCATTAACGCGCACGAACGCGAATATCCATAGCCTCGCAGCGATCTCGGGATTTCAAATCGTCTACCAATTAATATCCATCCGACGAAACCACCTGGCCCCGTGTAATAGCCACGCGAAGCTTATATGTTACATAGTCGAGTACAATAATAAATAATTAAAATCGCACATTTGCGACCGTCCGCGTTACTCATTTCTTCAGGCCGGCACCGAAATTACTTGAGCGTGAATATCCCGAGGAGATCTCGTGTCGCCCGACTTAATTAGTTTTGCGCTCGCATTAATGGCGGTCGCGTAATCTTATACTTTATTGCTCTTTCGGCAGGTGAATATCTAAGAGAGGGAGAGAGAGGGAGAGAGAGAGAGAGAGAGAGAGAGAGAGAGAGAGAGAGAGAGAGAGAGAGAGAGTAGTGCGACGACACGACGACGACGACGACGTACCGTACCGTACGTACTCGTCGTACGGTACGTACGTACGACCGTACCGGTCGGTTGTTGTTCGTCGTT
>NW_012130107.1:713080-719237 GCF_000143395.1 Atta cephalotes | reverse complement strand
GTAGTAGTACGTACGTAGTACGTACGTAGTAGTAGTAGTAGTACGTAGTACGTAGTAGTAGTAGTAGAGAGTAGTAGTAGTAGTAGAGAGAGAGAGAGAGAGAGAGAGAGAGAGAGTGAGTTGCGAGCACACACGAGACAGCTCCCGTTAAAGCTATTCCTCGGGCGATTAGCCACCGACGTGGTGTGTTCGCGATTTTTGATTCGACACAAACTGGCCCGACCGAATGATCGGGGAACGCGCTAAATTGCACGCCGTGGGGTGAATTAAAACGATTACCTATATATTGCATATCGCTGCTGAAAATTTTAAAGTTCATCTTGCACAATGAGAATAAAAGAAGGCAAGGGCGATCTGTGGAATGGTGGAGGACTCCACATATGTGAATTTGATATATATGGAATTTCCACACATCGAGCTTACAGCTAACCTAAATGTTTAACGAGTAAAGGTATATTTTTATGAGCCGCTCAAAATCCGCTATTTTTGTTAGTCGAACGTATGAATGAATTTATAAATACAAATAACATTCGACGAACTACATTCACGATAAAGAAATGAAGAATAGCAAAATAAGTATTCGTATATTTTATTCATTTTTTGTTTGTTATTGTATATTATAAGTGTCTATAAATATTATTTATTCCCCCCTTTCGGAAGAGGATTTCTTCGTTCGAACTTTTTTTTAGACGTCTTCACACGCGTCCCCCGGAATTCATTCCACATATACAAAAAATTTACTCCGCCGCCCTTGGAAGAAGGGCGTCGAGAGTGCTCTCTTCATATGATCGCCCCGGGATCGATCTCATGAATCTGTCATGGTGCACGAAACACTTTGGCATTGTCGAACTTTCACATCTACTTTTCGCTTCAATATTACGGAGTTATTGTACATGATGTACGAGGATTCACTTAATGAGGAGAAACAATTAAGAGGAATCACATCCGTTGCTGCTTTTCATTCATTCAGAGAAAACGTAGCTTTAAAAGAATTTCGGTTAAATAAAAAAATTTCTTTGATTTAAATATTATTTCTTAAAATCAAAGAAATTTTTTCATTTAACCGAAATTTCTTTAAATCGAAGTAACTTTTTCTCTGGGTGTTTGTTCTATAACATCAAAATCTTCATGACATGCAATTTGTCTCTCTTCTTCGTCCACGCCGTCTTCACAGCTTGATTACTGCGCGTTTTATTGTCGATTACTTGTTTTTCGGAACGAAATTACGTACCGAACATACCGATCTTGCAAGCCAAGAAGAAGCGTAGTAATTACTCGTAGTTGTTACGTGAGAGTGCCTGAGTGTACTCAAACGTCGACAACACAATGTTGCTGGAATTGTAGATGAGAACGCGCAAAACATTCGTCATTTCGTGCTGCTATGGTAATGAGAAACGGTATTTTTTTATCCGCGCCATCTGGCATTCCTTCTTGCTTTGTACGAATTTGCGAGCGAGTGTACCGATGATTCTCCTCGGGAACTAATTAACTTGTCATTGTGGCCAACATTGGTGTGATGTACGACGCTGATTGAGTTCTAACTGCAATTTAATAAGTCTGTCAATATCTTTGAAATTATATATAAATAAGAAAATTATGTGTATGGGGTCTGCATCGTTTTCAGTGTCGCGTGAGAGCGTTCTTTCACGTACACTTTCTCACGCATACTCGTGGGCGCTTTACGCGGATAAATTGTACGGGATGCATACGTGATTTATATACGAAGTTTTCAGGAAGTCGTGCGTGTACAAAGCGCTCAGTTGCCAATCAGCGGCGAGTCGGAGTAGAGAAGTTACGGTAGTATCGTGCCGGTGAGCGTTTCTCCTGCTGACGATGCTCGACATCCGGTCGATAACCGCTCTAAAAACCGCACCGCCGATCTCGCGGTTCTCTAACGAATGGCGCAAAACGGATGGGAAAAATGAAGTTAATGATAACGCCAACTTTTCGTTTCCTGCTGCGCCTCCGCATTTCTTCTTGGGAAAACGTTCGGTCGCGTTGCAGGAAAAACGCAGATTGTAATGCAACTGAATTTTTTCATTTCGATTTTCCCGACTTTCTTAACATCGAAATTACGAGCTCAATTCCGCATACTCGTGATAATAGACTGATAAAACATTTTCTTTCAATTCAATTGTTTTTTAATTATAGTAGTAATCAATTTTATATATTTCTAATGTCTGTTTCTACGCTGATTAACTTTGATCTCGATTCAACTTATTCTTCATATCTTTTTAGTTTTAAAAATTAAAAAAGGATAAGAAATTGAACCGAGATTAAAATTAATTTACGTTGATGGAAATAGACATAAAAGAATTGATTCAAGTTTTTTTTACTTATCCATAAAATTCTTTCCACTGACTCATGTATCTTCTTGATGGATAAGAGAATTTCTATGCTAAATTTTATGGGTGATGACTATCGGTTCTATTTATGTAACGGTCGAGCAAACAAATATCATTCGAATGAGTTTACCCTTACCAATTATCGGATGTGATCGAGCACTCCGTAAAACCCTCTCACGTTCTGGATTCAGGATGTTCCACGAGGACAGATAAGCTAAAAGCAAGGAAGCGACCGCACGAATCTACGCCGATCGTCCATGTATATTTATGACACGTGCGATTCTTCCCGTTGCGACGCGTGACAGTCTACCTACCAATGCTAATGGAGTTTCGAAACGAACATACGATTCCCGCTGACGAAGATCTATGTAAACGAACAACCGAGGTGACCGCAAAAGCACGCGCAGTGCCAAGTATGAGGTAAAACCGTGATTTTATGTTGTCCGCAAAGAGAACACTGATAGCTCGCTTCTTCATTAACGGCAGTTTCGTGTGGGATGTCGAAAAGTAAACTACTAAAAATAACCGTTACACATACATGTCGAAGAATATCTTTTTGCAAGAAATTTGCGAAGCTATGCGAGATGAGTTTGGATAATATCACATATTCACTTTAAGAAGAGTTTGGATAATATTACATATTCACTTTTTGGCTGTATAACGTTGGCTAAAAGTATCAATCAAAAGTATCAACAATATCAGTTAATCTCATTTAAGAAATTTTGTTGTAAATATGCCCTGAAACTAATTGCAAAAACAAAATAAATGATTTGACTTTCTGGCTTAAGACCAGAGTACACATCTTTGCATAACGCATTAAGCGTAAGAATTAACCAATCAAAGTTTTCATTTCGTGAAAGGAAAGACTCTGGTTGATTCTCTTACGCTTTATGTATTATGCGTTAGCAAGGTGTGTGCTCCCATTCGTACACATATTTTATAACAATAAGCCATTAATAATAAATCAGAAATCAGAAGCTAGAAATTGATCAATCATAGTCAATTATTTTTCTCACGACTGTGATTGGTCAATTTCTTCTATCTTTTGATTTTATTCCTAATGGCTTATTGTAGAATATATATTCTGCGCAATTACCGTATTTAATTGGGATTTTAGGTAAGTTGCAATTTTTTATCGATACATATATATATATATATATATATATATATATATTGAATTTCTTCGCTTATTATTAACTGCAAGGGAAGGTGGAAGGGCATATACATGCACAAAAGCCATAGCACAATTTTCGTATCGCCACGTACGAGTAAGAGGCAGGGAATCCATAATCGACTGTCGTAATTTCCCATTCATAATACCACGAAATCGATAAATTATTATACAACATCTATCCTGGATGATTAATGGCTGCGATCGAAGCACCTCCGTGCCCTTACATCGCCCATGGATCACTACCACGTACGCGCGGCCGAACACATTACCTTTTACCACGAACGATATTTCACCTCTAAATCGTTCGAATATTCATTAATGAAACACACGCGAGGTGTGCTTGCACGTTGATGGAAAACACGGCCGTTAAAAAGTGAGCGCTTAAGAAGGATTCCTACAAAGGGCCTCAGTGGGAAAGGGAGACAGCGGGACTTAACGTGGCGCCTACGACAACGTTTCCACCTACGCGATCTTCCCAGGATACGCGGATAAAGTCAGGGATTCATTAATATCCCGCGTTATTAATAGAGGACACGCTCTGGGTATAAAGGGCCCATAAATACGGCGGCGGGGAGCGCGAGTGTGGGTGTTCAGTGGCCGCCCATGTCGATTGGCGTGCGGTCCGCCCGAAGTAACAATTTAATTACAGCACGGGCCCGATATGTATAGCAGCCACCCACGGTAAATTGATTTCGCCACGGTATTAAGCCAGCAGACAGCCGGATTTATAGGAGTCCAGATACGCATACCCGGCAGCGCTAAACGGTAGTCGGCGAATAGAGTTCGCCCGTGTTGTAATTAAGGAGTTCCTGCGAATTAGCGAATTCGTTCCGAGTTATATGTATCCGTGTCGGATGCTCATTGTTTTTGCGATATGCATATCTTCTTCGCTGCGAGAAAATTTCGAGCGATCGTGCTTTCTCGGCTTCGTTTCGTGCGAATGAACCATCATATCACATGAGTATTGTATTTCGGTTGAAATGTATGATATGTGGTAACAATAATTTTTTAAACTGATAATATAATATATTTTATGATAACAATAATTTTTCAACTGATAATACAACATATTTTGATATTCGTAAATTTTAATTTTTATTTTAAAGGAATTCTTATAAAAAAATTATTTAACAGTAATTAATACATCATAAATTAATATCTTTTCAGATATTTAGACACAAAGCTATTATATATTCAAGTGCACATATTATTATATTTTTGTCAGATATTATTTTAAATATTTTGCCAAAATCGTGATATTATTTTATTAATTTATAAATTAATAATTATTTATATTTAATAATTAATTTATAAAATAATTATTTTATTAATTTATATTATCTGTGATAACGTTTTACAAAGCAGTTAAAGTTAAATAAAGATTACATTACGAATGTGATAAGAGCGTTTCGCGTACTAGTGAATAATAAGCGTTTTGCAAGAATGACGCGCGTGCAAAATGGTTTGGTTTCGCGATATCTCGCAAAATATTAGCCGACACGAAAATAATGATTGTGTCACATGGTTTTTTGTTTGTCACGTACACGATGATTTATTAATTCTTATCAGCTCGTACGAGATTTGTGAATGTAGATTTTGTTTTTATTTTTTTCTGAGTATTGTTAATTGTACATGCTACATATTGCTAAGCTTTTTTCTCTCCTTCAAAATATTGATTACAAGCAAGTCATTTTGAGACAAGAAGCGTTTCAGTTTTTTGAAACAATCTCGTGCTCTGGATATGTCGGTCCCGCAGATTCAGGATGAGAGAGCCGATTACCGTTGATCATAATATATGGAGATTGTCGAGGCATTTACAAAGTCGGTCATGCAGGCGATCGATTGAGCGATTTTTTCCGGTACATAGCTTAATTGCGTACTCCTCGACGAGGCAATGAAACTGATCGTTCGGATAATGAGGTAATTTACTGTAATTCGCGATGGAAAGCGCTCGTAATGTGTCCAGATTTACTTCGTTACAGAAATTGCATGTTATTATGTCTTTACATCGATACCCCGCAACACGTTTGAGGCTCTTCATTCACTATCGTGCATCGTGCTCATCCAAATGATCCGAAATATCAGTGACACAGATTCAGCGCCTTCAATCGCTTGCACCCTGCATTCTGTCACTTCCGGCCCGGTTACGAAAGATCATTGTACCTGCCGATGCAGCGATGGCGCAGACATGAGGCTCGCTTAAGAATAATTCCCTCTGCAGTCGGCACGTTTATTGTACCTTCGAATGAATGGTCGATAGAGGCTTAAACCCTAATCCATGGTATTAAGTAAAACCCGTCCACGTTTTCCGGGTGATTCATTCTTGAGGCAGCGTATATCGACAAACGGGGACAGGTAGTCTCACCCGCCGTGTGAGATCTATATCGAACGCCGTTTTCACCGAGGATCCGTTCGGGATTACCATCGGCCCCGCTCTTGCGCTCGAGTAAATATTTGTCCTTGTTACACTCTCTCTGTATCGTCCACGCGCGTTCGCGGGCGGTAAATTCTCAGTTCTTCGACGCAGAAAAATATATCCGATCCGAGGATTTGCTAGATTCCGTTTTCTCTGAAGAAAAAAGAGAGAGAGAGAGAGAGAGAGGAGGAGAAGAAGAGAGAGAGAGAAGAAGAGAGTAAG